>NW_026992523.1:0-59940 GCF_028769735.1 Zonotrichia leucophrys gambelii | reverse complement strand
GGAGCATGAAATGCTGTTAAGTGCTCATATGGAACACAGGTCTGCAGTGCCAGTCCTCTGCAGCAGCAGAAGCAGGACGATGCATCATTCCTGTTGGTGGATGCTATGTTTCTGGTGTGCAAGAGCAATGACTTTGAGGAGGGACGAAAATGCCCCTCTTCAAACAGTGGGTGTGCAAGGAGATGTGAAGTTTCACAGCCTTTTCTAGGATATTTTAGAAAGATCTAAGAGAATATTGTGGCATGGATAGGTCATTAATTTTGTCTCCAGAGGAATCCTCAAAGGGCACATTCACTCTGCTGCTGATGGCAACCCCATTAAAACTCATGGACCAGTTTTCCCTGAAAACGTGCCACCTGCCTGGGCTTTACTAGGCCGGACTAGACCAGAGCCAAGCAAACACATGCAGCCAGGTGACATTTTGTAACATCAGAAGCTGGCTACCATGAGGACTTTGCTGCCAAAAGGTGACAGTTTGCACCGGGCCCAGAAGTCTTTTACCCTAAGGCAAAAGCAAATTGAAATGTGAAGTTTAAAAGCTTCAAATGACTATGAAAGGAAACAGCAGAATAATTTCTGGAAAGGCAGCATTGTCAATGATCATGCAGCCTACAACAGCTGAGCTGAATCCAGAATTGCTTCTTCCAGCTGTGCAGGAATTCATTCCCCTGGCAAGCACTGGTCCATGGGAATAAATGATCCCCTAGCTCTGGGTTGAATGGCACCCAGGCTGCAGTGCAGATTGGAGGAACCCTTGTCACTTGTTATTGGCCTCCCAGTGCACTCATCCTTCTGCAAACAAGGTGCAAACAACACAGCTGCACTGCTGTCCTGGGTAAATATACATACAGGTGACTTTGCCAAAGCAGTGCATCATTTCCCAGTGAAATACATGACCTCTTCTTACCTATGAAATTGTGATTGAAGACACCTGTGAGCCAGATCTGTGGGAGATTGCAAAGGAGCAAAGCTTTGGGATTTGGGCACACTTCTCTTGGTTTCTTTGCTCAGGCCTTTGGTGAGCACAGAACACACCTAGGTAGAAAATCTTTGACTAGACAGGATCTTTTGGATCCACTGTCCCCCAAACAGATCAATGGTGGCCCTGTTGTAATGCCAAGTAACAAAGAGCAGCACGAATGACACAAAGAAAACATGGCCAAAGAGGAAGAGGAGAGGCCCAATGAGGAAAGGATGTGGTGAGACACTGGCACATTGAGTGAGCTGCACTCCCATAATCCCTAGGCTAGCAGGTCCTGGTCTCACATTCTCCTCTTGGTTTATTTAAATTTTATTTATTTATTTACTTTTTTCATCATCAAAATAAAATATATACAAATAAAAATATGTCATCAAAACTTAAAGACAGAATCAAAAGACATTAATTGAAAACTACATCTAAAGATCAGAACATATGTACAGCTGTAACTATCAAGCCTAATGCATCAATCCTATTCTTCAAACACTCTTCATACAGGCGGCAGCTTCTTCCTGAGCTTGGAGGAAAGAGAGCTCTTCTGGATGGGAGGCGAGGACTTTGTGGGTGAGGGAACATCGGGAGGGTCCGGAGAAAACTTCTCAGTAAGACTGTAACCAGTCAGATCTGCAAAATGGAGACACAAAGTTTAACAGAGAGGCAAAGTTTAACAGAGACCACCATGTAAACCTAAAGCAGCTGAAGCTCCATATTTCATGGGACACCTTTCCTGCAAACTTCTAAACAGCTGCACAGGGAAACATGCTCCTGCTGGCAGACACTGAGGCAGGCCGGGGCAAACCCTGAGCCACTTGCCCAGAGCTGGCACAGGCACAGCCTGGCCTCTGGGCTGCCCTGGGACAGCAGGGAGCCCAGAGCCCTGTGCTCCCCAGGAATGGCTCAGCTGCACATGCACCCTCCTGCTCCTCTGCCTGCCCCACAGCTCAGCAGCCCCACAGCTCCAGGGGCACTGGCAGCAGCACAGCTCATTGCAGGGGCACATGCAGGGCACAGCTGTTCCCTGGCAATGTGCACAGCCTCTCTGGGCTGCCACAAGACCCTTCCTCCCAGCAGAGATTGGCCCAGCTCCCCCCTCACCTCTGTGTGAGGCTGAGCCATGATTGCCTTCACCTTGTCCTCCATCTGGAGCTGCTCCAGGCCCCCCATGCCATGACTAGGAAGGGCAATGGAGAGAGCAGGGGCAGATGCACACCCTTCCTTAGGATTTTGTCATTTTTGGCACAGCTCAAAAGGCAAATCCAGAGGTGTCCAACTCAGCGCTTCCTCAGCTTTCTGGAGAACATCTCACCTTCACCAGCCCAACATTTTGGAGAGGTTTTCCTGCACATGTGGAGGCTTGCTGGCAGCACATTTCTTCAGCTGGGTGCCCATCACCTTGCAGAGGGCAGAGGCGAGCTTGGTGGCCACGGTGCGGACGTTGGCGCTCCGCACAGGCAGCGCCTTGTTCCCCAGGCAGGACCAGAGCACGGGCAGGGCGTCGCGCTGGGCGACTTCAGGGCTCCTGGCATGAACCCCCTGCACAGGCACTGCCGGGACAGAGACACAGCTCCTTACCCACCAGCCTCACTGCAAACAAGGATCTTCCTCTGCTTCTGCTTCTTGCCAGCCTCTCTGGCCAAGAGCAGCAAAATAGCACCAAGAGCCCCTTGGTCCAGAAACGGGCAAAGCAGCTGAGCATCCTGGAAACAGAACCACCAACCCCTCAGCACTAATTGCTCCAACCAGAGCCTTGTCCCTGTGGCAGACTTCCTACCTTTACTAAATTATTTCACAATCTCTGCATGAACAATGAATTAAATGTCCAACTGCCTTTTATTTCCATTAAGAAGTTGTGTAAACCCACACTGAGGATTTGGA
Source organism: Zonotrichia leucophrys gambelii (assembly GCF_028769735.1). NCBI lineage: Eukaryota > Metazoa > Chordata > Aves > Passeriformes > Passerellidae > Zonotrichia > Zonotrichia leucophrys. The sequence goes on along the minus strand of NW_026992523.1, from coordinate 57,086 downwards.
AATGCACCATAGAGAGGAAATGGAGAGATTTCTAATAAAAGGGATGATTCCATTTTTGTAACTTTGATGCCAAGTGCCAAATGTCTAATCTGGCTCTTCCCTGTGCTCAGGGGCACACAGCAAAGGGCAGGGTTAGAACACACCTGAAAACTCCAGCCCACCAGAGATGGCTGCTGCCTGACAGCTGGATGAGAAACATCAGTGACCAGCTGGTGTCTTTGGCAGAATGCTTTTGGGGCTTCCAACAAAGAGCTGTTTCAAACCTCAGGGCATCTTAGATAATTACCCAGACCCCATTGCCTTGGCATTTGGGCATCTCCACATTTTATTGCCATTTCCCCTCCCAATGTTGATGGCATTTTTTCTTATAATGTCCACTACAATAGGGGCATAGAGAAAGAAAAATGCTACACAGGGGACTGAAATGTAACCAAAACACCAGTGTTTTCTCATATTGTCTCTGAAATATCTCTGCCCATTTTCTGAACTGAACTGTATCAAACACAGACAAAAAGTTACTACCAACTGGCTTCTTGCATGGCAGATTTGACTGAGAGATCAAAACCTGAAATGCTCTGGAGACCATTCTTATTTTCTGATCAGACAAAATGTTATCTAGCAGCCATTTAATATAATGTGGTGGAAGAGACTTCATTTTCTCTATGCTGTTAATCCACCAGCAGTCATCAACATTGAAAGAGCTCCTGCAAGTACCAAAACCAATTCTGCTAAGCAGGAAAGGGTTATGGTATCCATTTTAAAATGGAAATTCATTTGAGTTTAAATGCAATTAAAGACATCAGCGACTACTGAACGTGAGGAACAGCTGTCTGTTCCTACTAAATCTCAGAGAGAACATCTGCTTTTTCTAAAGTAGTCCTAATTTATGGTTAATTCCTTTGTTTGAAAAAGAGATCAAAAGAACTGCTAAACTAAATTCCCTATTGCTGGAGATCTACTTTATTCAAATGCTCTTTAAAGGGCCTTTGACATTCCCAATTGCTGAACATGCCCTTTTGAGATTCCTAATGAAGACACAAAGTGTATTAAACCTTGCATTCAAAGATGTTGGCATAATTAGCAGTGGATTTAGCCCCAGTTAAAGCAAGGCTATCAATCGTCTTCTCTGCTATATATTGAGATTATCATGTTTCCATTCCTTGGCTATTGCTGACACAGCAAGCTCCTCTGAGGAATCAATTATCAGCTGCATTTGTAGCATTTTGGACAGCGCTGGCCCAGGCAGACACTGTTTGCACACCCTGAAAGCCTCAGTCCTGTTGCTGTGTGTTGCAATGTCCTGTTTTAAACTTCCGGTCCCTTCCCAGGTGTGCCTATCCCTCTCTCCCTGCCCCCTCGCCCTTCGCTGAGTTTGCCCTGTCAATCAGGCTAACATACCAGCAAGGCGTCGTGTGATTGGTCCCTCAGGCCTGGGGGACATTGGCCCGTATAGGTGTCCCTAGTCCCTTGAGACCCTGCCCCTTCACCTGGTTGGTGGCTCACCTGTCCCCTCCCCTTCCCCTGCCCTGAGCTTTAAAGGTAATGAGACCATGCGGCCTCCATTCTGGTGGCAGCAGTTGCTCCGGGTCAGACCTCTGTACCCATGGAACAAACATCTAGCAACCCTCCAGCAGAATCCTCCCTTTCTTATCTTCACCATCGCCAGAAGCTCTCTCTCCTGAGGTAAACGGAGTCCTGACAAGCCTGGACTTGCGCCTGTGCCCCGCTGCACTCTCCAGCAGCCAAGGTATCTCTGGGGTAAAACACCACAGTGCTGCCTTTGGCCCAGCAGCGAGGGTCAGAACTGGCCCAGGCACCATCTACCTGGTTATATTGGGATCATATTCCAATATATTGGCGTCCCTGAGATGGGCAAAGCGACTTTGCAGCCCTAGAACGGACTCGCAGTACCTCAGAGAAGTTTCTGCCAGCCGTGCATCCAGCTGAAAGGAGCCTGGCTCCAAGACTCCCAGCTAGAGACTTAGGTTATACTCCCAGAAGAAGTTTCGTGGACTGTTTGGCGCCTTCTGGAAACCCCAGCTTCATTGTGGTGAGCAGATTTTCCAGAGGAAGAAAAGGGTAGCTTCTCTTGCACCCAGAGAGAGGTCCTTTTCCGGTGGAGACCTATCTGCCTAGACCCAGCCTACAGCTTCCATTTCACGTGAGTATCTCTGCTTTCGGTAGAACAAAAGCTCAAAAACAGACTCTGCCGTGAGTTCTGTCCCTTTTTTGCCTTTGCATTTTTGGCTGCGCAGCCCCGCAGATGGGAATTCATAGCATGCTACCTTTAGTTTTCTGCCGCGCGTTTCACTGTCTTTTAGAATTCGCGCCGGAGGGGGATCGCTTTCTGCCCTTCCCCCCCCGGCTCAGCAGCGTGCTCAGACACGTGTTAGGACTCTCTTTCTTTCCCTGCTCTGCGGGGGAGGGGCGGGGGGGGGGCCTCTCTTTCCACGTGGCCGGGTAATCTGCGGGGTCAGAAGTGCTCTTTGCACACGCAGCTGCCACGTGGAGTGGCTGCTGTCTCTGCTCCACGGGGGGGCTGCATTCCACCGCCGGGGAGGCTTTGTGTCTGCCTCGGCTCGGCAGGGCATGCCCTGCTGCTGCTGCCCGGGAATTTTAAAAGCAGTATATACAGCTGCATTGTGAAGCTTTTGTCTGCTCGTTATCGCTTTCTATCTGTGGTTTTTTTCGAAATTGGTAGCTGATTTTAGCTTTGTTTTCAGTCAGGCGGGATTAAGTACTTTGCTTTTTACATCTAACATGGGTTCCAAACTTAGCATTGTACAAAGGGGAGTGTATTATAATATTGTTAGCATTTTAGTCGAGAGTAATATGAAATTCTCTAAAGGAAAATTGAAACAGTTTATAAGATGGCTTTTTCTGCAGTTCCCAAACATTTCCCCCGAAGAAATCCACAATATTCAATTCTGGGATAAAGTTGGGAATGAATTGATAACCTTAGGACAATCTGGCAAATCACCCTCAGCTAAATTTGTGTTCTGGAGTTTACAAATTCGAACAGCATTGATCAAACAAAAGGAAATGGAGAAAAAGCCAAATGTAAAGCCATGTATCTCTGCTCTCCCTGTTCCTCCCTCTCCTAGCTCTAAAACCCCTAAACCACTTACCCCAAAACATGGTATTTTAAAGAGAGCACACTCATTGGGAAGTTGGCTCCCAGAGTGTGCAAGAATACCTGAGTTGTTTTGTTCACAAAGCCCTGGCCAGGCTGCGTGGCTTTCCCAATCCCCTGTATCCCCTCCTCTAAAACCCAGAGCACGTGTTAGCTTTCCGGAGAGCAGTGATGTCCAAAATGGCCCCCAGTCCCTAGGGGGTGCACAAGATGGTGGATGCCACGTGGCATCTTCCCAAACCTGGTCTTCTTCTTCCCAAAATCCTCTTAAGCATCCCAAAATTCCTGCCCCATCCCCCTCTCCTCCTGTTCCTCGTGACACCTTCCCCCCTCCCCCCCCCTTTCCTGCAGTACCCTCAGCTCCGCCCCTCTACTCCTCCCAGGGGGCGTCTGCTGACGTGATGTCACCAGGTGACCCCGCCCCCTGTTCCCATGGTATCCCCGCCCCTTGCCGGCTCCCTTTCCCCGCCCCCTCCCCGAGTTCCCCCGGTGGGGACACACCCACTGCCTGTCCCCAAACCTGTAGCTGTGATCCCAATGCTTCTGATTCCAGGGATACAGAGCAGGGGACAGCAGACCCAATGCACAGTCCCATGTTGTCACTGCAGCTCAGGGCAGAGCAGCCCCAACTGCTAACTGGAGTTCTTTTGGACGACAATTGATTAAAGAGATCTGTAAATCTCATAAAGAATATGGTCCACACAGTCCATATTTCCGTGGCCTTTTAAATTCTGAATTAAGTAGGACTGTTGTAATTCCACATGATTTAAAACTACTTTTTTCATGTCTCATGACATCCACAAAATTCAAATTATGGGAATCAGCATTGAAACAACTGCTAAAAGATGCTCTCCCAGGCTTACAGGCTGATCCAAACACAGCAAAAGACAACAGTGGTAACCCTATCACCATGGAGCACCTCTGTGGTGAAGGCCAGTGGTCTTCTCCCTCAGTCCAAGCTGCTGCAATTCCTGCAGAAACACTTGAGAAAGTAAAAGAAGCAGCTGAAAGAGCATTCTTTTCCCTCCAACCTGAGGGGCCTTTTGAGCCCTATAGTAAAATCAAACAACTACCATCAGAGCCTTTTTTGAAATTTGTAGAAAGGCTAACTAGAGCCATTGAAATACAGGTTAAAAAGGAAAATGCTAGGGAAGCAATTTTAGAGGAAATAGCGGTTACAAATGCAAATGAACAGTGTCGAGCGGCAATCCTGAGCCTTCCTATAGAACCTCCCCCTACACTAAAAGATATGCTTCTAGTCTGTAACAGGAAAGTGCCTCTGATGAGTGTGGCTGAAGACACCAGACCAAGGCTGCTGCCAAGACCACTTCAGCGTGTTGCTGTTGCCAGCCCTGCACCTTTTCCCTCAGCACAGCAGTACCCTGGGCAGCAGCGGAGACCAGCAATGGTTGAGCCCACTAAACCATGCCTGCTTTGTAATAACCTAGGACACTGGAGTAACCAGTGCCCCCTGAAAAAGGAATTTGATGAATTTAGAAATGGCAGGGGAGGAGAACTACAAGCCCTCCCTGGAGGTCAACAACAAAAAAAATGAAAAGGGAGCGCCAGCCTGCCAGGCGTGCAGATATAAAAAGAGCAGGCCAAGAGAATAAGGGTAGCAAAACAAATCAAGCGCATGATAACATTAACATTTGTGTAAGTGAAGCAGGTGCTTCAAAAACCAAGTCTGCTAGTCCACTGTTGAAAGTGAAACAAAATAACCTTTGTTATGATTTAAGTGATTCTGTATTAACCACATCTTCTGTCAATGAGCCTTACAGGTTGCAGCTGACAGAGTCACTCCACCTGAAGGACACTGACTGGCATATTGTCTCTGTAAATCCTGAACAGAAGGGTACTTGGAACCAAATTCGTTGTAAGTACATCGTCATTGGGGACAAAAACACACCACAAGAGATCGAAATTGCTCCGGGAATGACAACATCAGATCCCAAGCAATTTGTTCTCAGCCTGCACTGTTTCCACCCACCCCTGTTTCTTCCCAAGGGACAAATTGTTGCACAAGCTATCCCTGTGCTGTCTTTACCTGAAAGTACTGAAAAACAGGGGCCCACAGTCGCCCGGGTCCAAGTTATTGGGAAAGACAAACCTAAATTATGGTGTAACCTCAGTGGGGGTGGGGAGTCAAAACGCATTGAGATGCTTGTAGACACAGGTGCAGACTGCACAGTGATTCCAGTACAAGACTGGCCAGCACACTGGCCTTTACAAAATGTTGCTGGTCACCTTCGAGGTGTAGGAGGTCTGCAATTGCCAAAACAATCCAAAAGCATTATTCAATTCGAGGGTCCAAACGGACAGTTGGCAAATATCCGTCCATTTGTGTTAGATTATTCAGAACCTTTGTTAGGGAGAGATTTAATGGCCCAGTGGGGTGTCACAATTGATATTCCAGACTCTCCACAGCATTTTTGTGCAGCAGTCATTGAACAACAGTGCCCCACCCAAAAACTGAAGTGGAAAACAGACGAACCAGTTGATGTGAAACAGTGGCCACTCAGTAAACAAAAAATAAAGGTGCTTGAGGAACTAGTACAAGAGCAACTAAGAAAGGGCCACATTGTGGAGACCATGTCCCCATGGAACTCTCCAGTGTTTGTCATCCAAAAAGCTGACAAAAAGAGGTGGCAACTCCTCTGTGACCTCCGACAAATTAATAATGTAATTGAAGATATGGGTTCTCCCCAACCTGGTATGCCATCCCCAACAATGCTTCCCCAAGATTGGAAATTAGCTGTTATTGATATTAAAGATTGTTTTTTTCCAAATCCCATTGCACCCTGACGATGCACCGCATTTGGCATTCTCAGTTCCTTCTATCAATTTAGAAGCTCCTATGAAAAGGTACCATTGGACCGTTCTTCCTCAGGGATTAAAGGTATCTCCAGCTATCTGCCAGTGGTATGTCTCTTCCCTGCTTTCCCCAGTGCGTGCAGCCGCAGAGAAGGCCATCATGTATCATTATATGGATGATATCCTTGTGTGTGCCCCCAATGATGATTTACTCACACATGCGCTTGACCTAACGATCGATGCATTGATTGTTGCAGGGTTCGAGCTCCAGGAAAAGAAAATTCAAAAGATGCCACCTTGGAAGTATTTGGGCTTAGAAATTGGAAATAGGACCATTGTTCCTCAAAAACTAGAAATCAATCCAAGGATCAAGACCCTTGCGGATGTCCACAAGTTGTGTGGGTCTTTGAATTGGGTAAGACCATGGCTTGGTCTGACTAATGAAGACCTTGCCCCTCTCTTCAATTTATTGAAAGGGGGAGAGGACCCAGGTGCTCCTAGGTCTATTACCCCAGAGGCACGGAAAGCTCTAGAAAAGGTTCAGATTGCAATGTCCACAAGACAGGCCCACCGATGCCGGCCTGACCTGCCATTCAAATTTATCATCCTAGGTAAGTTGCCACACCTCCATGGAATTATTTTCCAGTGGGAGGAAAAACAAACACCTAAGGCAAAGGACACATCAAAAAAGGACCGGGACCAGAGGGACTCTCTCTTGATCATAGAATGGGTTTTCTCAGTCACAAAAAGTCCAAGAGACTGACAAAGCCTCAGGAGCTGGTAGCAGAACTGATCCGGAAAGCAAGGACCCGGATCAGGGAGTTAGCAGGATGTGATTTTAAGTGCATTCACATTCCAGTTGAGTTAAAATCAGGTCAAAATACTATGAAAATACTGGAACAATTGTTTCAAGAAAATGAAGTGTTGCAGTTTGCTCTGGATTCCTACTCAGGACAATTTTCGGTAGCACAGCCCGCTTGCAAATTGTTTGAACAAGATGTTCAATTTACTTTAAAATTAAGAAGTGCTCTAAGTAGGAGACCTTTAAAAAGGGCTCTAACTGTCTTTACAGATGCGTCCGGGAGGTCCCACAAGTCCGTTATGACTTGGAAGGATCCTCAAACCCAGCAGTGGGAGACGGACATTGCTGAGGTGGAAGGTTCACCTCAGGTTGCTGAATTGGCTGCAGTTGTTAGGGCTTTTGAAAGGTTCTCAGAACCATTTAATCTGATTACAGACTCTGCATACGTGGCAGGAGAAGTATCCAGAGCAGATCAAGCAATACTGCAAGATGTATCTAACATCGCACTTTTTGAATTGCTTTCAAAACTGGTAAAGTTAGTCACTCACCGAGAGCAACCATTTTATGTGATGCATGTCAGGTCACACACTGACTTGCCAGGGTTTATCGCTGAAGGCAACAGAAGGGCAGATGCTCTTGCTGCACCTGCAGTGATGGCCACTCTCTCAAATGTTTTTGAACAGGCAAAAATCAGCCACCAGCTTTTCCACCAAAATGCACCTGGCCTGGTTCGCCAGTTTATCACTCGAGAACAGGCCAAAGCGATTGTGTCCACGTGCCCAAATTGCCAACAACATGCACTCCCTACAGTGAGTACGGGAGCAAACCCAAGGGGACTGAACAGTTGTGAACTGTGGCAAACAGATGTAACACACATACAGGCTTTTGGACGACAGAAATATGTTCATGTTAGTGTAGATACCTTTTCTGGAGCTTCTGCCCACACAGGAGAATCATCTATTGATGCTGTTAAGCACCTCTTACAGGCTTTTTCTTTCATGGGTGTGGTGGTTTGACCAGGAAGGAGTGGGAATTCTGGGAAGCTGTGGTCAAACCAATGAAGGTTTTGGGTTTGAGACTGGCACCCGGTGTAGCCAGTGGGGTTTGGACACACCTCCGAGAATACACAGGGGTTAAAAAGCAGGGCACTGCCCTTGGCACTCTCTCTTGGGACGTCGCGGCGAAGAGGTCAGATCTCTCCCCCGTCCAGCCCAGCCGCTGCTGCTGGGCGGGGGAGGGGCAGCCATGCGGTAGGCCCGGGGCCTGGACAGAGATGGGGGTGAGAAAGCTCTCAAGGATGGAAGGGTGGCGGAGCCCCAAGAGACATCGGGCAGCCATTCCCCCCCCCCAGGAGGGAGAGAGAGGAGAGCCGGCGTCTGAATGTGATAGCAGCCGCCCAGGAGGAGAAAGGGGAGGGAAGAGTGCAGCCTGGCCGGTGGAGCAGCAGCACCTGTGGGAGTACCAGCATTCTACCAGCATTCTGAGATAGACAGAGACTGAAAACTTTTAACCCTTTCTTTCATGATTGGGGCCTTGCAAAAATGCTAATCCTCCTCGAAGCTGAATAAGAAGGGAGATAAGAGATGAGATGAGACAAGGACCTGGCCCGAAGAACGTGGAGATGATTGGATGGGGAGAGATGATTTGGAGTGGCCTTTTGGCTGGACTTTTCTTGTGGCCATGGACTCAGTTGTTCCTGTGACACAGAGACTGCATTTAGGGGGAGGCAGTGCCTCAAAACCAGGAGGGTTCATTCGTGAGGACCCCCCGGCCCCAGGGGGTTGGAAAAATATGGGGGGGACAGATGTCCCAAAGCAGAGACTGTGCCTTTTTGGAGTGAGACAAGGCATCCTTGAAAGACAACCCTAAAAGCAGCTCTGGTCCATGCCGTCAGTGGTGAGAGCACTGGGCATGGAAGGAAGATGTCACAAGCGGCAAAAGGACTTTTTCCGGGCGGTGCCGAAGTGACAAGGAAGCACACGAGGTTTCAGTGTGTTTCCAGGAGAAGCCTATGGAACAAGAAGGACTCCTTTCCTCTTCATGAACTGCAGTTTGAGTATACTAAAGTGTGGGGCCAAGGCTGGGCAGTTGATTTGGGAGAATGTATTGGATTGGGAAAGTCAGGGAGTGGGGAGGAGGAAAGTTTTTTTGTAAGGTTTTCAATTTCTTTTTTTTCCTTTTCCTTATAGTCTTTCCCTATTTTCCTGTAGTTTAAGTAATAAAGTGTTCTTTATGTTTAAGTTAGAGCCTGTTTTGCTTATTCCTGGTCACATCTCACAGCAGACACCAGGGTGAGGCATTTTCATGGGGGGGCACTGGCTCTGTGCCAGGCTCAAACCATGACAGATGGATATCCTGCCGGCACTGGCAGCGCAGTTTCAAGGTGTCCCCCTCCAGCAGTGCCTGTGATGGCACCTGCAGCTCCAGCTGGTCTGTGGGACAGGAAGGTCACATCTCACTGATGAGGTGGGTGTCCATAGCACTGGGGACATCCAGGTGCACTGGGGTGCTCTGGGGTGCACTGGGATGTCCCTGTGTGCAGGGCACAGGCTCTTGCCACGTGAGGGGTGTGAGGCCACCCACGGAGTGGAGCCCACCCTGACCTCTCAGGGGCCACCCTCATATTTTAAGATCCCCCTCACCATCTACTACTGACACTGGGGGGCTGCACCCGGTTCCGTGTCTGTCACACGTTTGTAGGCGCCACTCTCGGTGACAGTGAAGTGGTCAGGTCCCTCCTGCCACCAGCGCCACTCATCCTTGTACCAGGTGGTGGCACCAGTAGCCCCCCGAGCCCTGGCAGGTCAGTGTCACCCAGTCCCACAGCACTGCCAGGAGATGGGTGGTCTGGGCACCTGTGGGTGACAGGGACACCAGCCTGCCAGGGCCAGTTTGGGGCTGGGTACAGTGGGGTGGGGCCATGGCATCCCCTGAGGACTCACCAGAGAGACCAAGGGACAGGGCTCAGTGTGGGTGTGGCACTGCAGGGATGGTGGCACCAGGGTAAACAGTGTGTGGTGGCTGTCCCCAAACTGTCCCTGTAGGGACAGCAGTTCTTGTGGGAAAGTGTGTGTGGATGGTCCCCAAAAGATTTGGAGAGACAGGGGGACTTGTCTGTGTCACAGCCACATATGTGTGGCACAGACACCTTGGGAACAGGGACACTGAGGCCACCTCGGGCTGAGCCAGAACATGGGGAAACTGTGGACATCGCAGGCAGGAGGACACCACGGACACAGCCCATGCTGGCCCAGGTCACCCCCACCAGCTCACGATCCCATCCCCATGATCCCATCCCCATGGCCACATCCTCACTGTTCTTGCCCCCTTCTGTCCCTGCATCCCAGTTCCCTTGTTCCTATGCCCAGAGCTACAGGAGCCCAAAGGTGCCAGTACCCACATTCCTGTCCCCACATCCCCATCCCCAAATTCCTGTCCCCCCTGCTCCTTTCCCCAAAGCCACCCTACATCTCCAGTCCCACCAAGGTCCACTGTGGGTAACATGCACTGACTCTGCTGGCCTTGGGGATATCAGGGGACCCCACAGCCCCTCTGTGCCCCCTCCCCTCCCCATCCCTGGGGTGTCAGGCCCGTGCCCAGGGCCCTCACCCCACAGGAGCAGTGCCACCTTCTCAGCCATCCCGGTGTCCCCAGCCATGTGCACTGGCTGTCACTCACTGCTGTGGCCACCGCTCCCCTGGCTGGCGGCTCTTCAGATGAAGGAGAAGGAAGCGAGGTCACATCCATCTCCACGTGAAGGTGGCCCTTGGTGGGAGCAGGGTGGCTACAAGCTGGGGACAGGGTGGGGAAGCGAGGTCAGGTCTTGACCTCATGCGTAGGTGGCCCTTGGTGGGGGCAGGGTGGGGACACGGGTGGGTGGGACACAGTGGAACCTGAGGTTCCCAGGAGATGGTGGCTTGGTGGGTTTGGGGAGGCAGGAAGGGGATCACTGAGGAATGGGGATGGTGAGTAGGGGAAATGTCCAGCGATGGGGGTGCCATGGGAATGGGCATCCCCATAGCTGGGCAGACTGAGGGATTTGAGTTCATGGGATGGGGGAATGGTGGGTCCTAGGAGGATTTCAAGGGATGGAATGAACGGAAGGGGGTTCCTTAGGAATGGGGTCCTGATCCATGGAGTTCCTGGGGAATGTCAGTACCGGGATGGGGGTTGCAGAGAGGGTGGGAACTAAGGAATGGTGGTCCCATGGTTGGGTTCCCAGGGGAATGGGGTTCCAGGAATGGACAGTGGCAGGGTGAGCCCATGGGTCTGAGCTGCTTTGGGTTTGTGCCCCCCAGCCTCCAATGACTTTTCCCTCTCTTTATTCCATTTCCATCATTTTACCCCTCAATTTCACAAGCCCCCAGTTTGTGCCTTGATGGTCCTGGGGGGCACAAGAGCAAGGAACAGCTTGGGGGAACCTCAGAGTGGGGGAAGCAGGGGTGAGGGGTCTGCAAGGAGGGCTGAGGAGGCTGTGGGGGATGTGGGTGTCCAGCTTTTACCTCCCAACACTTTCACTTTCTCTCTCTTGCAGAAGATGGAAGAGGCGGTTTGACACATTTCTCACATGGGGGGTGGGTTCTCTCCTGGTGGGGCAGATCCAGAGGGCTCCTGTCCGGGCGGGATCCTGCCTCAGGGGGGACACATGCTGGACAAGGGGGTCCTGTCCTGGTGCATGGCAGCTCCGGGAGGCTCCAGACTTCTCCATTCTTGCTCGTCCCTGCAGGATCTGAGCCGGCAAGAGCAGCTGGGGAATGGAGCCCCAGCCAGGAAGGAGTTCCCAAATTCCTGCTCCTTGAAGCCAGTGGCCATCCAAGGGTGGGGCCCAGCCATAGCCCAGCCCCACTGCACAGAGATGGCCATTGCCCAGCCCTGCTCTACCCAGCCCCAGGTGGCAGCCAGCTCCTGAGGGTCCCCCTGCCCCCTTGGCTTTGATTCTGGCAGCTTTAGAGCTGCTGCAGAGGTGAGAATTCTGTGGGTGGAAAAAGGCCTGGCTGTGGTTTGCTCAGCCCTGCAAGAAGCACAAAACCCAAAGGGAGCTCAAGCAGTGGCTCTGTGAGAGCCTTTGATGGTTTTCAGAGCAGGGCTGGCTGGAAACCACCCCTGCAGAGGCAGTTGAGAGGGATCCAGTCTGGAAATGCAGCAATTGATCATTTACTCCCTGTCTCCAGGGGACTAAGAGAGCCCCATAACTACTGCAAATGCCACAACAATCTGCTCAACAACCTGACTAGGTCCTCCTTCTTGAACAAAATGAGCAGCCCTTTGGAATGTCATGGAAAGAAAGTTTGGATTCTGGATCGGCTGCCAGACAAGAGGGAAATGTGGGAAATATTGAGCAGTGGCTCTGCCCTATGGCCATGATGGGGCTGTGGGGAGCGATCCTGTTTGGATTCCAGGTGTTCCCAAAGCTGCTCCTTCCCTGCCCTCCTCACCTGCACAGGGCACAGGGAATAGACAGGGCTCTGCCCCACACCAGCTGCACACCTTCCAGGGTACCCCTCCACTTCCCGGAGCTGTGGGGGCCTTACCCTGGCAATGCTCGGTCCCGACACATCGCGACAGTGGCTTCGGGCACGCTGCCACAGTCGGTTCGGACACCCCGTGACCGTCCCGGCACTCGCAGCGCGATGGCAGCTGGGCCCTTCCCGGTGCTCCGGGACCACCATTGCGGTCCCTCCTTTCCGCAGACCCCACCGCAGGGTCTCTGTTCCCCCCTGTTCCGGGGTCTCCCCTCCGCCGTTTCGCTCCCTCCACGCTCGGGGCTCCCCAGTGGGGTCCCGGTCCCTCCATCCCGGCCCTTCCCACCTGCTGCCACCCAGCCCCTCCGGCAGCGCCCCCCGACAGCCCCGGGGCCGGCACCGGCAGAGGCTGCCGAGCTCCTGCAGGATGAGACGTTCCTGGGGCAGCGCCGGCTGAGCGGGGCCCGGCTCCCTCAGGCCGTCCTTGCCCGCAGCACTCGGGCTCCAGCAGCCCCGGGCTGCTCCTTCGGGATGTGCCGACTGCTCCCGGAGCACTGCCCTTTGTCGGGATCGAGCCAGAGAGCACCCGAATCATCCCCAAGGCCTGGGCCGGGACCTCCTGTGAGGCTGTGCCCGAGCCCTGAGAGGTTTGGGAGCCGATGGGTGTCACTGCTCTGTCCCAAAATCTGGGTGGAGCAGGAATGGCAAGTGGTGCCCCACCATGGCCCAGCCCCATGGGCCTCCCCTGAGCACCCTGCGGAATTCCCGGCGCTCCTGCTCCACCTGCATGGCCAGGTGCTGCTCCTGTGGGCCCCCTGCTCCAGCCACTCTTGCCTCAGCCCCAGGATCCCAAAATCTCCAGGAGAGGCAGCGGTGCTCTGTGTTTTGCACGGGGTTGCTTTAGGAATGCAGCGGAACTTCAGGAACTCCAGCACTAATTACAACACCTCCTTAAGGGTCTGCAGCTCCCAGAGCAGCACAGGGACATTGGCCCAAACAGCTCCAATTTAGCCCCATCTTGCCCTCCTAAGACACTGCTCTCAGCCCCGGCTGTACCTGTAGTCCAGCTGCAGCTGCAGAGCCCTCAGGGCTGTGCCTCTGCTCTCTTCTTGCTCCTCCCCTGGGGCTGCTGTGTCAGAACCAGCAGTGGCCCAGGAACAGCAGGAACTCCAAATGTGCTCTGCAGCCCCCTGAGGAGCCCTGGCAGAGTCAGCACCCAGCATCCCAGGGAACTTCAACATTCCCAGAGCTGCTGTGCCGAGGCTGAAGGAGGAAAAGGGAATGAAAGGCTGTAAAGCGACCAGAAGTGATGTTGTGGACCTGAGACCTGCCTGGGCACTGCCTTCCTTCCATCCGGGATCATAGAGAGCTGTTGCGGGTATTGCACAGGGCATTTGCCTGGCTGCGGTTATAACTGCCACAAAAACCAACAGCACTGAGGAGGAGGGAAAGTTCTGGATTTGTCTTGTTTGTTCTATTCTGGTTTATAAATTTCCTAGTAAAGAGCTGCTATTCCTTTTCTTACAGTTCTGCCTGGAAGCCCCATCATCTTTGAAATCAAAAAATGGTTTTTGACCTTGGGCCAACTTTCCATTCCAGGAACGTTCCCACTTTCCTTGGCAGATATTTCTCATTTAAATGAGTGGCACACTCCGGGGTTCCAGTGTGGATGGGACAGACATGCCAAGAAGAGTCAGTGTCAGAGACTTGGCGACCTCATGCTCTGCCTTTTAAGCCAGCTGGGCCACCAAGGGCCCTCTCCTCAGATGGCACTTCTGGTCACCCAGCCACTCAGGACCTGGTGCATCACACTGTCCCTGTGTGCCATGGCTGAAAGACTGATGGACAGACGGGGCCGTGTCTCTCCAAAAGCAAGGCCTGACCTACCCCTGCCACACACAGCTGTTACAAAATTATCTCCAGACATCAAACTTTTCCTGTCTCTGACACCCCACACTGTGCCATGGCCTTACCCCGACTGCCCTATGAAAGGGGGAGGCTCTGGAATCCCCACATTTTGAGATCCTGGGGTGGGGAACACGGCAGAGGAGGGGTTTGGTACAGGGGACAAGAGAATCCAGAGCCTCCTGAAGGCTGCTTTGGCCATTAGAGCAAGGAAGGTCCAGCGTCCTGCCAGGTTCCTCTGGTGGAGGAAACGTGCAGGGGGAAAAATTGGGTTTGTTCCTTGTTATGTCTTTCCCAGGTAATTTGCCCATGTGTGACGATTTGGACTCAGAACCTTGTTGCTGTTGCTGTTGGTTTTATTCTTTCTGGTTGCTCTTTCAGGAAATTGTTCTTCTCTCAGCCCTTTGGGATCTTGTCCCTCCATGGGGAGGGAGAGGTGCAATTGTTAGTGGCAGCACTCACACGAGTGGGTGCCCATGGGTGGGGACCCCCAGTGCCCCCCAGTTTCCCCCAGTGTCACAGCACATTCCCGTAGATGTCACCGGGTTCCTGCAGTTGCCCCTGGGGTCCCCGCAGCTCCGCGTAGGTCACCTGGGGATCCTGGAGGGTGGTGGCACGGGGGGACACTGCGAGAGACACGGGCTGTGGGATCTGGGTGGGGTGACACTCGTGGGTGACGTGTCCCTCTGGGTGTGTCCCCCCCGTACTCACCCCCTGCCCTCTTGGTGACCACGACGTGGGTGTACAGCACCTCCCCCTCCTCTGCGGGGGCCAGGGGATCCGGGGGGGCCCTGAGGGAATAAAGGGAATGTGGGGGAGGGAATGGGAGATCTTGGGGGTTGGGGTAAAAGGGAAGAGTGTGGTTTGAGCCCCCCACTCACCTTTCCTTGTTCTTCCTGGCAGCTGCAATGGAAGCAGGGGAGGAGTGACTGTGGGGTCCCAGGGCCCTGACCACTCTCAGGATTCCTGAACTCCCATGGGGCCTCGTAGCATCCCTGAAGCTCCCAAGAAGTCATGAACCTCCCCAGTGCCCCCAACCAACTCAGCCTCAAAAACCCAAAGCCTTCCAAGGACAGAGAGTCCACAAACGCCCCCAGGGCCCCTGAAAGAACCACTAAAATCCCTGCAGGACCCTCCAGCACCTCCCCAAACTCTAAAGGACTCCCAGAAAAGGTCACAATTCTGGGGCTGTGAGTGCTTCCCTTTCGCTCCCCAACTCTGGAGGCCTCTACATCTCCCTGGGCCTCCCATCCCCCCATTGTCACGCACCCACACGGTGCCACCAGTACCAAGCCACAGTGACACCCACGAGCAGAAGCAGGAGCAGAAGGGCCCCACCGACCCCTGCGGCCACTGCAAGAAATGGAGGGGGACACATCAGAGTCAGCCATCACTCCAGGGGTCCTGCACCCCACAGTGACCCCGTGTGATCCCCACCTGTGTCCCTCTGTGTCCCTTTGTTTTGCGGTTTCAGCTCCAGGGCCAACTCTGGGCTGAATGCTCGGAACACGCGGTGCCCGTCCTGTCCCAGCTGGTTGGTGGCCACGCACTGGTAGGTTCCCAAATGTCCCACATCAACAGCCCTGAGCTCCAGGAGGGGACCCTGGGCCACCTCCTGCCCATTGTGCAGCCAGGTGAAGGTGACAGGGGCTGAGCCCACCTGCACTGAGCAGTGCAGGGTCACGGGGTCACCTGCATGCACCTGGTGTGACAGGGGACCAGGGGTGATGGTGGCATTGGCCACAGGCACTGTGGGGACACAGACAGGGCTGAGGGCACAGGGAGGGGCTGGCAGATGGTGTGGGGAGATAGGGACGGGGAGAAGGGTGTGATGGGGGATGTTGGGAATGGGGTCACAACATGGAGGGGTGAGGAGACAAGGGGAGGGATGGAAGGACCCGCGAAAAACTGTCTGGGAGATGTGGAGGTGCCCAACCAGGGGACCTGAGAGGGCCATGTGGACTCCCCATGCCCATCCTCGCACTCACTGCGCACCATGACGCGGAGCTGGGTGCTGCTCTTCCTCACTGACCCCCCTTGGAATGCACCTCACAGTCATAATTTCCCAAATGGGAGACCCCCATGGTGGGCACCAGCAGCTGCAGGGACCCCTGCTCGCGCCCCCGCCCCCCCCACCAGTCCTGGTAGAACACGTGCAGGAGGGGGGCTCGGGGCCGCAGAGGGCTGGGGGTGCTGAGGCAGCTGAGAGTCAGGGGGGACCCGTCAATGGGCTCAGGGGGACATTCAAGTACCGGTACCAAGAAGAGCTCTGGGAAGGAGAGGGCAGGTGAGGACTGTAATTCTGAGTCCACTAGGAAGGGGCTTTGGGGATATCAGGAGATTGGAGTTCCAGCCATGGGGTGCTCACCGTGCACTGTCACTGTCACTGCTGCTGACCGTGAGATAAAGGACCTCACCAAGCCCCCGCAGCTGTAGCGGCCGCTATGGTTCAGCTGCAGGGGGGACAGGGACAGCTCGGTCCCATTGACAGGCCCCGTCAGATCCTTCTCATCCCGGAAAAATCGCACCCTGGTGACTGTCTTGTTCCACCAGCCCCGGCAGTGCAGTGTCACTGTGTCCCCTTCCAGGAGTGCCTGTGCTGGCACCTGCAGCACAAGATCATCTGTGTGACAGGAGGGTGCCATCTCACTGAAGGGCTCGAGACAGGTCCTAGTTGGGTCCCCATGGCACCGGGGACATGTGGGTGCACTGGGATGCACTGGGATGCCCCCTGTGCTGGGCACAGGCTCTCGCCACACAAGAGGTGTGAGGCCATCCAGAGAGCAGAGTTTACCCAGACCTTTCAGGGGCCACCGTGACCATTAAAGATACCCCCTCACCATCTATGACTTTCACGGAAGGGCTCCGCCCGCTGCCGGGTGTCTCACAAGTGTAGGTGCCACTCACGGTGACAGTGACATTGCTGGGTCCCTGCTGCCACAAGCGCCGCCCATCCTTGTACCAGGTTCTGGCACCAGCAGCCCCTGAGCCCTGGCAGGTCAGTGTCACCTGGTCCCATAGCACAGCCAGCCTCCAGGGGGGCTCCACCAGGAGCTGGGTGGTCTGGGCACCTGTGGGTGACAGGGGACACCAGCCTGCCAGGGCCAGTGTGGGGCTGGGAACAGCAGGGTGGGGCCATGGCATCCCCTGAGGACTCACCAGCGAGGCTGAGGGTCTGGGCTGGAAGGGAGAAGGGACAGATCTGGGTGGGGGTGGCACCATCGGGACAGGAGCATGGGGGCACAGGGTGTGGAGGCTGTCCCTAAATTGTCCCCATGGGGACAGCAATTCTTGTGGGAAAGTGTGTCTGGGTGGTCCCCAAAAGATTTGGAGAGGCAGGGGGACATGTCTGTGTCACAGCCACCTGTGCACCACATCCATGTGGCACAGATGCCTCAGGAACAGGGACACCAAGGCCAGCCTTGCTGAGGCAGAAAATGAGGACACTGTGGATAACCCGGGCACTATGACACCAGGGACACAACCCATGCAAGCCCAGGTCATCTCCATCTGCTCATGATCCCATCCCCATGGCCACATCATCATGCTTCTTGTCCACTTCTGTCCCTGCATCCCAGTTCCATTGTCCGTATCCCCAGAACTCCCTGATCCCAAAGGTGCCAATCCCCACATCCCTGTACCCACATCCTCATCCCTAAATTCCTGCCCCCTCTTCCTGTCCCCAAAGCCACCCTACATCTCCAGTCCCAGCAAGGTCCACTGTGGGTACCATGGACTGGAACTGCTGCCATTAGGGACCTCTGAGAACCCCCTGTGCCCCCTCCTCTCCCCATCCCCAGGGTGTCAGGCCCGTGCCTGGGGCACTCACCCCACACGAGCAGCGCCACCTTCCTGGCCATCCCGGTGTCCCCAGCCATGTGCACTTGCTGTCACTCACTGCTGTGGCCACCGCTCCCCTGGCTGGCGGCTCTTCGGATGAAGGGGAAGGAAGCGAGGTCACGTCCGTCCCCACATGGAGGTGGCCCTTGGTGGGGGCAGGGTGGCCACAAGCTGGGCACAGGAAGGGGATGAGTGTGGGTGGGACACAGTGGGACATGTGGTTCACAGGAGTGGGGGGCTAGGTTGGTTTTGGGTGCCAGGGCTGAGTGTCCAGGGGAATAGGGTTCCTAAGGAGGGGGAGTCATGGGTCTGGGGGTGCCCAGGGCTGAGGGGACTCAATCATGGGAGTCCCAGGGGAACATGGGCTCCAGGGATTTGGGGTCATGGGATAGGGATGCTAGGGGAATGGTGGTTCCCATGGGAATGGGTTTCCTGAGAGAACCAAGGTCCTGGTGGAAGGGGGATTTCAGGGGATAGAATTAACAGGAGAGGGTTCCTTGGGAATGGGGTCCTGGGCCATGGAGATCCTGGAGAATGGCAGTACTGGGATGGGGATCCCAGGGATGAGGGGACATAAGGAATGGGGATCCCATGCTTGGGTTCCCAGGGGAATGGGGGTGCCAGAGATGGGCAGTTGCTGAATGGCCGGCCACAGGGTCTCACCTTCTTCCCTGGGTGCATCAGATTTTGGGATGACCCAGAGCCAGCCAAGCCCCCCTGGGAAGCTCATGTGCTGTGCAGGCTTCACATGGTGGTCCTGGGTAGCTCTGACTCTGTGCCCTCCCCTGCCCTTGACTTTAGTGTCTTTATTGCTTTTTTTCTTTATTTTGCTCACTTTTGTGCCAGGTCCCCTCACCCCCAGTTCTTAGCTCAGTGTCATGGTTTGAGCCTGGCACAGAGCTAGTGCTTTCATGAAAATGTTTTACCCTGGTGTCTGCTGTGAGATGTGACTAGGAATAAGCAAAATAGGCTCTAACTTAAACATAAATAACACTTTATTACTTAAAACTACAGGAAAAAATAGGAAAGACTATAAGGAAAAGAAAGAAAAAAAAATTGAAAACTTTACAAAAACTACTTTTCCTCTTCCCCACTCCCTGACTTTCTCAATCTAATACATTCTCTCAAAAATACTAACTGCTCAGCTCGGTACGACACTTTAGTATACTCAAACTGCAGTTCATGAAGATGAACGGAGTCCTTCTTGTTCTATAGGCTTCTGGAAACACACTGAAATCTCGGATGCTTCTTTGTCACTTCGGCACCGCCCGGAAAGTCTATTTGCTGCTTTTGACATGTTCTTTCTATGCTCAGTGCTCTCACCACCGAGACATGGCCAGAGCTGCTTTTAGGGTAGTCTTTTAAGGATGCCTTGTCTCACTCCAAAAAGGCACAGTCTCTGCTTTTGGGACAACTGTCTTCCTTATATATTTCCAACCCCCTGGGGCCGGGGGGTCCTCACAAATGAACCTTTTTGGTTTTGAGGCACTGCCTCTCCTTAAATGCAGTCTGTGTCACAGGAACAACTGAGTTTATGGCTACAAGAAAAAGTTTAGCTAAACGGCTACTCTAAATCATCTCTCCTCATCTAATCATCTCTACATCTCATTTCTTATCTCTTTTTTTATTCAGCTTTGAGGAGGATTAGTATTTTTGTAAGGCTCGGCCCCAATCATGAAAGGAAGGGTTAAAAGTTTTCAGTCTCTGTCTGTCGGTCCTGGAACGGCTCTCACGGGAACGGCTCTCACGCACGCTGCCTACACGCTGCTGCTGCGGCCGGGCAGTCTTCTTCCCCCTTCTCGCTGGCTGCTCTCCTGGGGGGGGGAGGGAGCTGGCTGCCCGATGTCTCTTGGGGCTCCCCCACCTTTCCATCCTTGGAGCCCCCCCGAAGCCCCTCTGTCCAGGCCCAGGCCTCACCGCATGGCTGTCCCCTCCCCCGCCTAGCAGCAGCGGGCCGGGCGGGGGAGAGATCTGAACTCTCGCCCGTCGATGTCTAAAGAGAAAGTGCCAGGGCAGTGCCTTGCTTTTAACTCCTGTGTATTCTCGGAGGTGTGTCCAAACCCCACTGGCCACACCGGACGCTAGTCTCAAACCCAAAACCTTCATTGGTTTGACCACAGCTTCCCAGAATTCCCAACTTCTTCCTGGTCAAACCATGACACTCCACCCTTCACCTCCGAGAATACACTTTCTAAATTATCAACAGAACTACAAAACACTTCTACACAATAATACCTTAGATTCACTATGACTATCTATCTACCTTAACTTAGTACATGCTTTCCTTATTCTTCTTGGTCTCATCTCACAGCTTTACCTCATCATTCTCCCGTGATTCGATTTCCCGGTCCAGGGAACCAAAAAATGTCATGGTTTGAGCTTGGCACAGAGCTAGTGCCTTCATGAAAATGCTTCACTCTGGTGTCTGCTGTGAGATGTGACCAGGAATAAGCAAAACAGGCTCTAACTTAAACATAAAGACTACTTTATTACTTAAACTACAGGGAAAAAAAATAGGAAAGACTATAAGGAAAAAGAAAAAAAAATTGAAACTTTACAAAAACTACTTTTCCTCCTCCCCACTCTCTGACTTTCTCAATCTAATACATTCTCTCAAAAATACTAACTGCCCAGCCCGGCACGACACTTTAGTATACTCAAACTGCAGTTCATGAAGATGAAAGGAGTCCTTCTTGTTCTATAGGCTTCTGGAAACACACTGAAATCTCGGATGCTTCTTTGTCACTTCGGCACCGCCCGGAAAGTCCATTTGCTGCTTGTGACATGTTCTTTCCATGCTCAGTGCTCTCACCACCGAGACATGGCCAGAGCTGCTTTTAGGGTGGTCTTTCAAGGATGCTTTGTCTCACTCTAAAAAGGCACAGTCTCTGCTTTTGGGACAACTGTCCTCCTTATATATTTCTAATCCCTGGGGCCGGGGGTTTTCACAAATGAACCCTCCTGGTTTTGAGGCACTGCCTCTCCCTAAATGCAGTCTGTGTCACAGGAACAACTGAGTTTATGGCTACAAGAAAAAGTTTAGCTAAACGGCTACTCTAAATCATCTCTCCTCATCTAATCATCTCTACATCTCATTTCTTATCTCTTTTTTTATTCAGCTTTGAGGAGGATTAGTATTTTTGTAAGGCTTTAATCATGAAAGGAAGGGTTAAAAGTTTTCAGTCTCTGTCTGTCGGTCCTGGAACGGCTCTCACGGGAACGGCTCTCACGCACGCTGCCTACACGCTGCTGCTGCGGCCGGGCAGTCTTCTTCTCTCTTCTCGCTGGCTGCTCTCCTGGGGGGGGAGGGGGGGGTGGCTGGCTGCCCGATGTCTCTTGGGGCTCCCCCACCTTTCCATCCTTGGAGCCCCCCCCGAAGCCCCTCTGTCCAGGCCCCAGGCCTCACCGCATGGCTGTCCCCTCCCCCGCCTAGCAGCAGCGGGCCGGGCGGGGGAGAGATCTGAACTCCTCGCCCGTCGATGTCTAAAGAGAAAGTGCCAGGGCAGTGCCTTGCTTTTAACTCCTGTGTATTCTCGGAGGTGTGTCCAAACCCCACTGGCCACACCGGACGCTAGTCTCAAACCCAAAACCTTCATTGGTTTGACCACAGCTTCTTAGAATTCCCAACTTCTTCCTGGTCAAACCATGACACTCCACTCTTCACCTCCGAGAATACACTTTCTAAAATTATCAACAGAACTACAAAACACTTCTACACAATAATACCTCAGATTCACTAAGACTATCTATCTACTTTAACTTAGTACATGCTTTCTTTATTCTTCTTGGTCTCATCTCACAGCTTTACTTCATCATTCTCCCGTGATTCGATTTCCCGGTCCAGGGAACCAAAAAATGTCATGGTTTGAGCTTGGCACAGAGCTAGTGCCTTCATGAAAATGCTTCACTCTGGTGTCTGCTGTGAGATGTGACCAGGAATAAGCAAAACAGGCTCTAACTTAAACATAAATAACACTTTATTACTTAAAACTACAGGAAAAAATAGGAAAGACTATAAGGAAAAGAAAGAAAAAAAAATTGAAAACTTTACAAAAACTACTTTTCCTCTTCCCCACTCCCTGACTTTCTCAATCTAATACATTCTCTCAAAAATACTAACTGCTCAGCTCGGTACGACACTTTAGTATACTCAAACTGCAGTTCATGAAGAGGAAAAAGAGTCTTTCTTGTTTCATAGGCTTCTGGAAGCACACTGAAATCTCGGATGCTTCTTTGTCACTTCGGCACCGCCCGGAAAGTCTATTTGCTGCTTTTGACATGTTCTTTCTATGCTCAGTGCTCTCACCACCGAGACATGGCCAGAGCTGCTTTTAGGGTGGTCTTTCAAGGATGCCTTGTCTCACTCTAAAAAGGCACAGTCTCTGCTTTTGGGACAACTGTCCTCCTTATATATTTCCAACCCCCTGGGGCCGGGGGGTCCTCACAAATGAACCTTTTTGGTTTTGAGGCACTGCCTCTCCTTAAATGCAGTCTGTGTCACAGGAACAACTGAGTTTATGGCTACAAGAAAAAGTTTAGCTAAACGGCTACTCTAAATCATCTCTCCTCATCTAATCATCTCTACATCTCATTTCTTATCTCTTTTTTTATTCAGCTTTGAGGAGGATTAGTATTTTTGTAAGGCTCGGCCCCAATCATGAAAGGAAGGGTTAAAAGTTTTCAGTCTCTGTCTGTCGGTCCTGGAACGGCTCTCACGGGAACGGCTCCCACGCACGCTGCCTACACGCTGCCGCTGCGGCCGGGCAGTCTTCCTCCTCCTTCTCGCTGGCTGCTCTCCTGGGGGGGGGAGGGGAGCTGGCTGCCCGATGTCTCTTGGGGCTCCCCCACCTTTCCATCCTTGGAGCCCCCCCCGAAGCCCCTCTGTCCAGGCCCCAGGCCTCACCGCATGGCTGTCCCCTCCCCCGCCTAGCAGCAGCGGGCCGGGCGGGGGAGAGATCTGAACTCCTCGCCCGTCGATGTCTAAAGAGAAAGTGCCAGGGCAGTGCCTTGCTTTTAACTCCTGTGTATTCTCGGAGGTGTGTCCAAACCCCACTGGCCACACCGGACGCCAGTCTGAAACCCAAAACCTTCATTGGTTTGACCACAGCTTCCCAGAATTCCCAACTTCTTCCTGGTCAAACCATGACACTCACAATTCATGGAACACTCTACAAAGTACCAAGTGAGGGACTGAGGGAAGGTGTCAATGAAACGCAGATTCACTATGACTATCTATTTACCTTAACTTAGTACATGCTTTTCTTATTCTTCTCGGTTCTATCTCACAGCTTTATCTCATTATTCTCCCGTGATTCGATTCTCCGGTCTAGGGAACCAAAAAATGTCATGGTTTGAGCCTGGCACAGAGCTAGTGCTTCTCATGAAAATGTTTCACTCTGGTGTCTGCTGTGAGATGTGACTAGGAATAAGCAAAACAGGCTCTAACTTAAACATAAAGAACACTTTATTACTTAAAACTACAGGGAAAAAAAAATAGGAAAGACTATAAGGAAAAAGAAAAAAAAAATTGAAAACTTTACAAAAACTACTTTTCTTCCTCCCCACTCTCTGACTTTCTCAATCTAATACATTCTCTCAAAAATACTAACTGCCCAGCCCGGCACGACACTTTAGTATACTCAAACTGCAGTTCATGAAGATGAAAGGAGTCCTTCTTGTTCTATAGGCTTCTGGAAACACACTGAAATCTCGGATGCTTCTTTGTTACTTCGGCACCGCCCGGAAAGTCCATTTGCTGCTTGTGACACGTTCTTTCTATGCTTAGTGCTCTCACCACCGAGACATGGCCAGAGCTGCTTTTAGGGTGGTCTTTCAAGGATGCCTTGTCTCACTCCAAAAAGGCACAGTCTCTGCCTTTGGGACAACTGTCCTCCTTATATATTTCTAACTCCCTGGGGGCCGGGGGGTTTTCACAAATGAACCCTCCTGGTTTTGAGGCACTGCCTCTCCCTAAATGCAGTCTGTGTCACAGGAACAACTGAGTCCATGGCTACAAGAAAAAGTTCAGCTAAACGGCTACTCTAAATCATCTCTCTTCATCTAATCATCTCCACATCTCATCTCTCATCTCCCTTCTTATTCAGCTTCGAGGAGGATTAGCATTTTTTGCAAGGCCCCAATCATGCAAGAAAGGGTTAAAAGTTTTCAGTCTCTGTCTGTCGGTCCCAGAACGGCTCCTACGGGAACGGCTCTCACGCACGCTGCCTACACGCTGCCGCTGCGGCCGGGCAGTCTTCTTCCCCTTTCTCGCTGGCTGCTCTCCTGGGGGGAGGGGAGCTGGCTGCCCGATGTCTCTTGGGGCTCTCCCACCTTTCCATCCTTGGAGCCCCCCCCGAAGCCCCTCTGTCAGGCCCCAGGCCTCACCGCATGGCTGTCCCCTCCCCCGCCTAGCAGCAGCGGGCCGGGCGGGGGAGAGATCTGAACTCCTCGCCCGTCGATGTCTAAAGAGAAAGTGCCAGGGCAGTGCCTTGCTTTTAACTCCTGTGTATTCTCGGAGGTGTGTCCAAACCCCACTGGCCACACCGGACGCTAGTCTCAAACCCAAAACCTTCATTGGTTTGACCACAGCTTCCCAGAATTCCCAACTGCTTCCTGGTCAAACCATGACACTCAGCAATCTCATGGAGCACCTGAGCAGGGACCAAGGTGGGGGGACTGAGGGAAGGGGGAATGGGAAGCAGGAGTTGCAGGGAAGGGTGGGGAGGCTGTGGGGAAAGGAGGTGTTGGCTTGTGCCTCCACAACGTTTTCACTTTCTTTGTCCTGGACAAGAAGGAAGAGGCCATTTGTGCTGAGAATCAGATGGGAAAGGGGGGCAGTCTCTGTTCCTGGGGTGGCACATCCAGGGGGTCCTGTCCTGGGAGGATCCTGTCCCAGGGGGTGACACATCCTGGCATGGGGGATCCTGTCCCAGGGGGTGGCGGTTCCAGAAATGTCCCTGCACATTCCTGGCCAGGTGCCTGTCCCAGGGGTGGCACATCCTGGGGACCCCTGTCAATGCAAGCGTGGGGCCCAGCCATGGCCCAGCCCCACTGCACAGGGATGGCCATTGCCCAGCCCTGCTCTG
This sequence comes from Zonotrichia leucophrys gambelii, assembly GCF_028769735.1. Classification (NCBI taxonomy): domain Eukaryota; kingdom Metazoa; phylum Chordata; class Aves; order Passeriformes; family Passerellidae; genus Zonotrichia; species Zonotrichia leucophrys. Next base: position 32,045 of record NW_026992523.1, on the reverse strand, counting down.
CCCAGCCCCAGGGGGCAGCCAGAACCTGAGTCACCCCTGCCCCCCTGGCTTTGATTCTGGCAGCTTTAGAGCTGCTGCAGAGGTGAGAATTCTGTGGGTGGAAAAAGGCCTGCCTGTGGTTTGCTCAGCCCTGCAAGAAGCACAAACCCCAAAGGGAGCCCAAGCAGTGGCTCTGTGAGGGCCTTTGATGGTTTTCAGGGCAGGGCTGGCTGGAAATCCCCCTCTGCAGGGGCAGCTGTGGGGGAATCAGTCCGGAAATGTATCAATTGATCATTTTGTCCCCGTCCCAAGGGGTCTGAGAGAACCCCAGAACTACTGCAAATCCCACAACAATCTACTCAACAACCTGACCTGGACCCTCCTCCTCCTCCCTGCCTTGCCGTGGATGGACAGTGGCCGGATGCCCCGCACCCACCACAGCCACTCTCTCACTGCCCTCCACACCTGGATGGGGAGAGAAAATTGATCAAAGTGTTCCTGGGTTGAGACAAGGACCAGGAGAGATCACTCATCAAATCCTGTCATGGGTAAAACTTCCTCAGAATTAGAGATATGAATTGATTTTATTGCTGACAAAATCAGATCAGGATTAGGAGAAGTCAAATAAACTCTTCCATACACCTTCCCCCTGTTATGAATAACTATGTAGTCATTAGCTTTCACTATTATATTGGTTTTTCCAAATTATTTTGATATAATACTGTTATGGGTAAAAGTTATGTTAAATTAGGGTGTAGTTCAATTATACTGTATTAATTATGTTATATTAATGGTATTATGTTAAGAGTGGGGGGGGGTATTAGAATTTTCTGAGATAAGGGTCCAGCGTTTGGTGGAAGGGCGGTCTCGCAGGGCAAGACGATGTCGAAGAGGATTGGATGGAAGACCTGACCAATCATTCGAAGCCCTGCAGAAATGATTGATCCAGTAGGAACCTATTATTTGTTAAAGACCAATGAGAAGCCTGGAAATTGACCAATCATCCTGCGGATCCAAAATGGACCAATCCTGCACTCAAAGGGGGCTATAAATGGGGGGAGTTTGGTTAAGTCGGGGTTCTTCTTTTTTGGAAACTTGTTTTCTTGGGGGAACCCAGTGCACTTGGAGGTAGTGTGCTGTTCTGTTTTTGGCTCGCTGTGTGGGTGCTTGGGCTTGTCCTAGGTACTCCGTTCCTTTCAGCTATTTTAATAAATGAGAACCTCTTTCTCCAGAGAAAGTTTGGCCTCCTTCATATTCGTAACATCTTTTTGGGGACTCATCTAGGATAGGCCACGCCCAAAAACAGTCCGGGGTAGCCCAGGACCTGGGAGACGCGTCCAACCGCCTTTTTGGCTGCCAGAGATTGGACTACGTCAGAATGCGGGAGGGTTTGCGCCTATACCCGAGTCACAGCGACCCAAAAGGTGAGAGCCCTCCGAGAGGGAGCGAGGCTCAGGGCTCCTCAGAGCAACATGAGTGGGGTTGAAGGTAATTTGGGGTGCGGAGTGTGTGTGAGTGAATGAGATGGGGGCTGTGAGTACAGACCCCCGAAGCGAGGGGGTGCTCCCAGTATCGCAATTCCAGACTCCTGCAGGGGGGTCGGCTGGGAACAGAGGGAAGTGAGTGTTGTCAAGAAGTACGTGTACCCCTATGGACCCCCAGGAGTAGGGGAGACGGGGAGTACCCACCTATAGCCGCCCTTACCCGCTCAGGCTCCTGTTCCTCCAGTGATTGGAGGCTCCTAGGGGTGGTTTGAGCCGTTGGCCCGAGTTGTACCCCTCGAACTAGGATCCCATTGGGGGGTCATAGAGGGGGACACACTCGGTACCCTGAACTAGGATCCCATTGGGGGGGCATAGGGGTACCCGAGGAGGGTTAGTGGGGCGGACTTGCCCAGTGAGGGGTAGAGCTCCAACCACTAGCTCAAACCACCTGGAGGGCTGTTCCTCAGGGATAGACCGGCGGAGCCTAGTCCCTGAGGAAGTAGGACCTTGGGGGTGGGAGAAAATACTCCTACACAGAGGCCACTTAACAAAGTGGCCAACGTGTAGGGGAGTACCCCTTTTCTGGAAGGGGAGGGTGCCCAACCCAAGGGGAGTAGGGTCCCCTGGAACAAGAACCCCAGTGGGAAGGAGGTCATAGAGGGGAAGTAGGCTCACCCTGAGCTAGGATCCCAGCTAAAGGGGGTCGTAGGGGGGGCTGAAAATATACTTCACAGGGACGGTGACCCACAGGGGGGAGGTGGGCCACCGGCTGTGGAAGGGCCCTTTCAATCACTGGGGCTGAGGGGGAGGTTAGAACCAGCTCACGTTAGGGAGAAATTTTTTCTTTTATTTTTTTTGTATTTTAAGAGTCAGGGCCCCTAAGGAATGAGGTTTGGAGGTGACGGCAGGCCAAAAGTCCTTCGACCACTCCTTAGGAATTTTTGAGTTTTCTGTGTGGTGGGCCGAGAAGCGGCCATTTTGAGTTTGCTGTGATGCGGGCCTAGAAGCAACCATTTTGAGTTTGTTGTGAGGCGGGCCGAGAAGCGGCCATTTTGAGTTTGGTGAGGCGGGCTGAGAAGCAGCCACTTGGAGTTTTCTCTACAGTGGGCCGAGAAGTGGCCATTTTGATTTTCGTGTGTGGTGTGAAGCGGCCATTTTGAGTAAGCAGATCATTGAAGCCATTTTGTATGTAGTTGAGTGTGATGTGCAGAGGCCACTTGGGCAGAGTACGTGGCTTACTGCACCTATTTTGTATTTAGTTGGGCAGGTGGTTGTAAGTTGTTTCATTTCTTGAAATAGCCATCATTATTGTTTAGTTTTCTCACTAAAACAATAGATATTATATTTCTTTTTGGAATTAATTTCAACATTTCACTATTCTTAGGTTATAAATGTTCATTTGAATTGACATTATTATTCCAAAACCCTTGTTAAACCACCATATTTATTTTGTTTCCCACACTAAATATTTCTTTAAGTCACCTTTTTTTTTGTGTGTGTGGTTTCCCACCAAAGCCGCTATATTTATTTCATTTCCCACTTCAAACATTTCTTTAAAGTTGCCATCTTTGTCTTGTCTAAGTTACTATTATTATTACATCTTCCACAATAATTAATATTTATTTACTCTTCCTCATTTATAACTAATACATATCCCTTATTAGGAAAAAAAAATTGTATTTGGATACCAATTGCTAGTTAAAGATGGGACAGTGTGCTGGGAGAAGTGCCAGCAGGAGGAGAAAAGGGAAGGATGTTTTTAAGAAAATACCTCCTAGTAGTCCTTTAGGTGAACTTTTAATAAATTGGGATACTAATGAGGTGTCCGGTTTATCTCGGCTGTTTGAGGGGCCTGGAAAGGCCCAGGGTGGCCTTGGGGCAGCCCGCGTATCGAAGGACGAGAAGAGGCTTCAGTTCTTCTTTCTGGTTTTATGTTTATTAATTGTTTATCTAAAAGATGTTCTTTCAGCCGACAGAGATCTGCTCAGCAGTCAGCCATGGGCACACTCTCTCTGCCCTCCCGGGCAGCCACGTATCTTTATACCCATTGTGACGTATACAATATTTATCATTTTTCCCCAATACCATCTATTGTTATAACTCGGTGTACTCTTAGTAATAACCAATCCAAAGGTGCCACCGTGGCCAAAGAAGATGGAGGAGAAGAGGAAGAAGAAGAAGGACAGGACACACCCCAATTCCTCCATCTTACTCCTCTAAACCCCCCTGTACATAAATCCTAAACCTTGTGTCTCACTCTCTAATTAACTAATCCCTTCACCATTCACCCTGTGAAGCCTTCATCCTTGTCGTCTCCTGTGTAGGGTTAAAGTCCAGCCACCAGACACTTCTGGCAACATTCCAGGACTCCCGAGCCCCCCCAGGGTCTCGGTGGCTCAGCATCTCAGGACTGAGATCTTGAGATCCGACAATGAGGGAATGAAGGATCTAGATAAGAGAAAAATGATAAGATACTGTACAGAAATATGGCCTAAAGAGAGTATTGCTGAAGGACCTATTTATTGGCCCTGGTACGGGACAAAAGAAAGATGGCTATGTATAGCTTTAATTAGATATGTCAATACCCAAATAGAACCTTGTGACGAAGAGATTAGATATGCTAAATGTTGGTTACAAAGGGAGAAACAGGAAGAGGAAATAAAATTATATAAATTATCCAGAGAAAAAGAAAAAGAAGAAACTAAGCTACCAGAACGGAGGTGGGATCCTTTAGACCATCTTCCTCCGCCTCCCCCTCCTGATCCCTTAGATGACCTCCCGTTACCTCCTCCTCCGTCTCCTCCTATAGACCATCTTCCTCCTCCCCCTCCAACATTGTACCCCTTGGTACCATCTCATGAGGTGGATGTAATTTCAGTATCTACTCCCACAGGAATTTTGAAATCACCTCAATCTTTTAATTCAAGTTGTCCTGCTCCTGGCATCCCCTCTTCTGTATCTCCTCCTTTCCCAAATATACCAGAACCTGCCCATTCTAGTACTCCTTCAGTTTTGCAGATTCCCTCCAGTTCCTCAAGTACCCAGACGCCTGTCTCTAGTACCACTCAGAGCGTCCATACCCCAATCTTGGCTCCCAAAACTTTCCAAAATACCCCTCTTTATTTTTCCCCCATACTTCAACCCATAACCCAAAATACCTCTCCCCTATTCTTATTCCTGGATCATCACAAAACATTCCTTTTTATTTATCCCCTGTACCCCAACATACTGAGTCACAAGCAGGAGGAAGGTTTGCAAACAAAAGGTCAGGGAGTGAAAAAGGCCTGTTGTTGTAAAGATATAGAGGAAAAGAAGTTAATTGAACCAGATGAGCATGTAGCAAGCTATCAATATAATACAAGGTTCCAAGCAAAGAAAATTCAAGATGAATGTGGGAGAACTGAAAATTTGTTTCCTCTAAGGGAAGTGCCAATTTGTTTCCTCTAAAGGAAGTGCCTATGGCGGGGGGGGGCAGAGGCGGTGTTGGTTTTGTGAATGCCCCATTAACCGCCTCTGAAGTTAGAAATTTTAAGAAAGAAATTAAGACTTTATTAGAAGACCCAATAGGCATCTCCCAACAATTAGACCAATTCTTAGGGCCTAACATCTTTATGTGGGAGGAATTAAATTCTATCCTAGAAATACTGTTCTCTTCCGAAGAAATACAAATGATTTGTACTGTGGGTATGAGGATTTGGGAAAGAGAAAATAGAGGAGGTCCTAGAGGAGAAGATAAAATGCCTATTGACCCACCTAATTGGGATCCAAACCAGGAAGAGGGAAGAGCGAGCATGAGGCAATACAGGACACTAATTGTAAGAGGGATAAGAGAGGCAGTCCCAAGAACAAATAATGCAAGATTGGCATTTGATAGTCACCAGGAGCGAGATGAATCACCAAGCGCCTGGTTAGAAAGATTAAAATGAAACTTTCAGTTATTTTCAAGTGTGGATCCAGATAGACCAAAAGGACAAGCTTTAATTAAAATTCAATTTGTAACTAAGGCCTGGGTGGATATATGAAGGAAATTGGACAAGTTAGATGATTGGCAGGAAAGAGGAATGAACAAGTTATTAAGAGAGGCGCAAAAAGTATATCTAGGGAGGGATGAGGAGAAGACCAAGACAAAAGCAAAACTTATGGTAGCAGTGGCTAGAGAGAGTGCTAGATTTGGGAATAGTGAGTCACCAGGTGATGGATAAAGCGAGTACACAGGTCCAAGAATAAGTGGGTTTAAAGATCAGCCAAGTAGAAGGTATGAGCCAGACAGAGATAATAAGTCACCTTGGCCTGAAAGAAGACCACCTTTGGCAGAAGTCGTATGCTTTTATTGTGGTAAGAAAGGACATACCAGAAATTTCTGTAGAAAAAGAAAGATGGATGAGACTATTGCTCAGGAACAAGACACCTTAGGGAGCAGGCTGAAAGGAGAGGACTGGGGGTGTCAGGGGCTCTACGCTCTGAGGGATGATATTGGACATCAAAAGGAGCCCCTGGTAAACCTAGAAATTGGCCCTCAGAGCGAGGAAATGGAATTTTTAGTGGATACTGGAGCAGATTGTTCAAGTATTTCAAAGATTCCCAAGGGATGCAAATTAAGTAAGCCAACCGGTAAAGTTCAAGGTGCTGAGAATAACCCTTTTGAAGTACCCATTATTGAAGAAGTACCTATAAAAGGAAGTTTCAGAGAAGGCTGTGCTGACCTGCTGTATATGCCTGAATTAGACTCTAACCTCTTAGGCCAGGATTTACAAGTGCAGTTAAGAATAGGGGTAGTCCCTGAAGGAAAATGTATGGTAGTGAAAATGATGGTTTTAAAAGAAGAAGATGAGAGAGAGATAGATCTGAGAGTGTGGGCAGAAGGAGGGGGTCATGGACTGTTGGAAATTCCACCCATAGAAATCAAAATGAAACCTGACATTCCCCCAATAAGAGTTAAACAATATCCAATTTCCGTAGAAGGGAAACAGGGATTAACACCTGTAATTAAAGATTTAATTAAAGAAGGAATTTTAGAACCATGCATGTCTCCACATAACACCCCAATATTACCCATAAAGAAACCCGATGGTACATACCGATTAGTCCAAGATTTACGAGAAATAAATAAGCAAACTGTTACTCGATATCCAGTAGTAGCCAACCCCTATAATTTATTGAGCAAAGTACCATCGAGACATGCATGGTTTAGTGTTATAGATTTAAAAGATGCTTTTTGGTCCTGTCCACTTGAGAAAGAATGTAGAAAATGGTTCGCATTTGAATGGGAAGATGAGGAAACCGGGAGAAAACAGCAATTACAATGGACAAGGTTGCCTCAGAGATTCACTGAGTCACCAAACCTATTTGGCCAAACTCTGGAAGAACTAATGAAACAGTTTATACCTGAAGAAGGATCTCAAATCCTCCAGTATGTAGATGATCTATTAATTTCTGGGGAACAGAAAGAAGAGGTACAAACAACAACTGTTAATTTACTGAACTTCCTAGGGGGAAAGGGGTTAGAAGTATCTAAGAGAAAGTTACAATTTGTGGAACCAGAAGTAAAGTATCTAGGCCATATAATTGGGAAAGGATATAAGAGATTAGATGTTGACCAAATTCAGGGAATACTATCATTGCCAGCACCAAAAACAAAAACAGATGTGAGAAAATTACTAGGATTAATTGGGTATTGTAAATTATGGATAGATGGACACACAAAATTAGTTAAGTTTCTATATGATAAATTAGTTGAAAATGAGCCCATAAGTTGGGATGAAAATGATGAGAAAAAGTTAGAAGACCTAAAAGAAAAGTTGACAAATGCTCCAGTACTAAGTTTGCCAGATTTAAATAGACTGTTTGAACTATTTGTCAATGTAGAAGCAGGAATAGCTTATGGAGTTATTGTACAAGAATGGTGTGGGGTGCGAAAACCCATTGCTTATCTCTCCAAGTTAGAGGCTGGCCCACTTGTCTCCAGGCAGTGGCTGGAACTGTAACTCTTGTGGAGGAAGGTTACAAGTGAACACTAGGAAACAAGATCAAGGTGTATACTCCCCATGATATAAAAGGTATACTAAGCAAGAAAGCCTGCCAATGGATTTCAGAGAGCAGGCTTTTAAAATATGAATTGATATTAAACAAAAGTGAAAATATAGAATTGACAACAACAAGGATCCAAAATCCTGCACAATTTTTATATGGAGAACCAAAAGAAGAATTGGAACATCACTGCCTTGAAACCATAGATTTGCAGCTAAAAGTTAGAGAAGATTTATTAGAACTACCTTTACCTGAAGGAGATATACTGTTTATAGATGGTTCATCACGGGTAGTAGATGGTAAGCGAGTATCAGGGTATGCTATTGTAAATGGACATACGATGACAGTCATAGATAAAGGAAAGCTTCCCAATAGTTGGTCTGCAGAATGCTGTGAAATATATGCATTATTAAAAGGGCTAAAATGGCTTGATCAAAGGAGTGGTACCATATTCACTGACTCTAAATATGCCTATGGGGTAGTACATACTTTTGGGAAGATCTGGGCAGAGAGAGGATTTGTCAACTCAAAGGGAAAAACCGTAATTCATGAAGGCCTCATAAAGGCAGTGTTAGAAGCCCTGAAGAGACCAAAAGAAATTGCAGTGGTACATATAAAGGGACATCAAAAAGGCGATACTAGAGAAATAAAAGGGAACAACTTGGCAGACATAACTGCAAAAAGGGCCGCTCTAGAAGATTCTGAAAAGATCTTCAGATTAAATGAAGTAGGAGATGGGAATGAGAAAGATAAAGAAAAGGAGGAGATCCCTATTACTGATCCTGTGATCTGAGAAGCGATAGAGCATTCTCCCACACACCTAGAAATCTGGCTCTAAAAGAAAGAAAGAACAGGTTGATACAAAAGGGGAAGTAGACTCCTGCAACAGTAACTGGTAAGAACAGCACAAGTAGTAAGGAAAGAGAAGAGAAGTGGGGGGCAAGACCGGATCAGGATATACTCTTACCAACAAGAGTCGCTGATCCTCTGCGGAGAGGAGACATGAATGGGAGAGTAGCCTGTACCGGACCCCCAGTTCTATTGATCCTCCTACTTATCAGCATCAATAAGGGGAGATACAACCGTGTGAAAAGTGCTATCATCCTCTGTATGCAGGAGAGTCTTGGACAGCCGTCCTCAGAACACACTCGAATCCGAGCCCCAATTGTATCAACTTTTTATCGTTAACCGCCTCTATAGAGGACGGCAGAGTGTATTGGCTATTCAAAAATACAGGGAATTTTTAAACAGAAATTGTTGGGGGAATGCCCTATGAAAGAAAAATGGATCTGTTCAGAAAGGAAACAGATTAAAGGAGAAGTAAATCATGTGGCTTATGAAACAGATTTATCAGACATAGAGACAACTAAACATGATTGAAGAGGAAACATGTTAACAAACTGATTAAAAGACTGGTCAAGAGACTAATTGAATAACTGTCAAGAGGTTGATGCGGGCTAAAGCCCGATCAAAGTTTTAGAGGGGGGAGTTGTTATAGGTAAAAGTTAAGTTAAAATAGGATATAGTTCAATTATATTGTATTAATTATGTTATATTATTTGTATTATGTTAAAGGGGGGGGGTTATTAGAATGTGCTAGAAGGGTCCAGGGTTTGGTGAAACAGGTGTCTGACGGGGCAAGGCAAGGTCAAAGAGAGATTGGATGAAAGATCTGACCAATCATTCGAAGCCCTGCAGAAACGATTGGTCCAGAATGAACGGCGGTAAAGACCAATGAGAAGCCTGGAAATGGACCAATCATCATGAGGATCCAAAATGCACCAATCATGGACTCGAAGGGGGCTATAAATGGGGGGAGTTTGGTTGGGTCAGGGTTCTTCTTTTTTGATACTTGTTTTGTGGGGAGAGCCCCATTGTTTTTTTGGGGAGAACCCAGTGCACTTGGGGTTAGTGCACTGTTTTGTTTTTGGCTCGCTGTGTGGGTGCCTGGGCTTATCCTGGGCACTCCTTTCCTTGCAGCTATTTTAATAAACGAGAACCTCTTTCTCTGGAGAAAGTTTGGCCTCGTTCGTATCCATAACAACAATTGTGGTGGGATTTCTACCACACCAGAGGACAATCAATTTTTTGTTTTCTCCTGGAAATAACTACAGCACTTCTGGGTAGCAAGGCAAACATGAGCCTCTTTTAATGGCCCTTGAAACTGGCCATGTGAAATGAGGGACACAAAGCCGAAGGTCAGCTGAACCTGTGATCTCTGAATGTCTTCACAATCTTCCCAGGAAGATGAATGGCAATCACTGTTCTGCCAGGGAAACTGCATCTACTGGGAATGGGGTGTAGAAAATGTGCTTTCTGCTCCTCTCAGAGCCAAAATTCCTACACATTTCTTCTAAGTCCCTCTTAGAAAAGGACCATGTTCAGCTGAGTGACAGTGAAACAAAATGGCAATCCAGGAATAAATGTTCCTGTGCACAACATCCTCCATTCACACGGATGCTTCCTCACTGGCACACAGGAACAAGGAAGGAACAAAAATGCATCATTGTACATCAAGTCAGATATGTTGAGGGATGAACAGATCTCACAGGCATATGGAAACCTCCCCTGAAAACCCAGTCCAGGGAGAGCCTGAGCTGTTTTGTGGTTCTAGGCATGAAGATGCTCAGGATCTTCCACAGATGCTCAGGATTGTGCCTGGATCTTGCTCTGGAAATGCCAGTGGCTCAGCTGAGAGCTGTGGGGATGATTTACACTGCACTGAGAGGGGCCACAGTCCTGCAAGGGTCTTTTATCAGGAGCAAACAGCAGCCTGGAGGGTGGGGAATGCTGGGTCTGAACCACTGCTCATCCTTCACCTTAATGTGGAGCTGCCCCCAAAGTTGCCATCTATCACTTTTTATTTTTCTCCTGTTGGGTATATTTTGGAGCAGCTGTTTTATGTGGCTTTTTATGGTGATCCTGTGGGAAGCAGCCATTTGCCTGCTGTGATATCCTCACAACTAACACTAACTCCTCATTCCCTTTGGTTTTATTTGGGGTTTTTTATTTGTTTGGTTGGTTTGCGTGGGTTTGTTTATTTGGGGTTTTGTCTGTTTTGGTTTGAGCGTTTTATTTGCTTTTTTATAAATGACTGGTTAAGTTGGCATAGCCAAACTCAAAATGTAAACCAGGCTTGACTTTCCAGAAATTACTTTTGGCTGGGTTTAGCTGCATCCCTAGACTCAGGATCACCAGTATATTTGCAGGTTTTGCTCTGCATCATCAGCCTGCCCAGACTCTGCTTGGTGTTTCACAAATGGAGAAGACAGTGGACATTGTGCCAAGCTTCCTTTCAAACAGAAAAACCATCAGCATGACAGAAAAGAAGAAAAAAATAAAATTCACCAGTTAGAACAAGTGTCCCACCATCTTTCCCTCCACTGTTATTAATTTTGTACATTTAGAGGCAAATCTGGGTCTAAAACTTCCATCTCTCAGTTCCTGATGCTATTTGCTACACTTCAGCCTTGACATCCCCTGATCTGACTGACTGCTGTCCAAGTGGGACTGGGGATGCTCAGCCTGAAAAGAGGAGACACTGGGAGGCCCCACTGTGGCTGTGCAGGACTGGGAGGGTCCCACAGGAAAGAAGGGGACAGAGTGTTCAACAGGGCCTGTGGTGACAGGACAAGGGGGATGGCTTTCAACTGCCGATTGATTGAAGCTGGATCTAAGGAAGCTGCTGTTTTACACTGAGGACAGCAAGGCACTGGCCCAGGCCAGGCACAGAGGCTGTGCATGCCCCATCCTTGGGAACAGGGCTCCCCCAAGGTCTGGGGGAAGATTGCTCAGCTTGGAACAAGATGATCTTCAGGGTCCGTTTCAAGCCCAACCATTCAGGGATCCCCAGTGACCACTTCTGTTGACCCTGGAATCTTGGGATCTGTGTGATGTCACTTCCCACGTTCCAACTGGAACTGCCACCACCCAGCACAGAGAACAACTCAACCACTGGCCCTTGTGTCAGCCTACCGTTCGGTCCGCTCCTGCTCACCCTCGTCACCGTTCTTGCTGCCCTTCTTGTCACCTGCCTGCTGCTACTCCCATCAGTCCTGAGAGCTCCCTAGTGCCTGGATTTTGTCATCCATCACTTCAGGATGCTCACGTTTATCCTTTGTCTCATTTGTCAACTGAGGGAGGTATGGTGCCATTCCATGGAGGTGGACACCTCCAGCTGCCCGAGTGGGCTGCAGCTCTGTGGGGATGGTGTGGGACAGGGACCCCACTCTGAGGTTTTGCCACCTCTGCAGGCTGTCATGGACAGAGAGGAAGAGATGGAGGTGGATGTCCAGACTCCTACAGTGGAGGACGTGGAAATGGAGGAAGAAGAGACTGAAGAGGAAGAGATGGAGGTGGATATGGATATGGAAAAAGAGATGGAGATGGATGTGGATGTGGAAGAGGAAATGGAAGTGGATGTTTATGAGGAAGAGGAGGAGATGGAAGTGGAAATGGAAGAATACATTGAGGACATGGACATTGATATAAAAGATGAGGAAGAGGATATGATTTTGGGATGAAGACCAATGCCAGCAGCAGGACAGGCACGTGATCCCCACAGGCAGAGTGGGTCCCCTGCTGCCAGACTGGAGCTAGGCTGGTCCCTGTGCAGAGACATGGCACCTCGCGAACTGGAGTCTGGTGGCCACACACCGCCTGTCCTGTGCTCACTTTGGGCCACTCAAGCTCCATCCCACAGGCAGCCAGGCTCAGCTCTGGTAGCAGAGCCCTGCTTTGCCCACATGTGCCAACCTGGGGACACGTGGAAGAGCCCTCTGTGCCTGACTGCAGTGACCACGGCACCTGCTTTTCTTCCAGCACTGATGAACGTTCCAGACAGAGATGCCACCCTTTTGTACATATGTTCTACAGTTTTTTGTCTTTAGGAATAGGATTTAGGACTTAAGACTTTTAGAATTTTTTTATCTTCTACAAATGCATTTTATATATTTTGGCTAGATAGGTTCTTATGTATATACGTTCTACGGATTGTTGTTGTTACAAATGTACTTACATTGTTAAAGTGTTCTGTATTGTTGTTGATGTTCTTCTGTAATAAACATTTTTTTTTTCACACTCCCCTTCTCTTACCACTTGCATTGGGCACAGGCAGCATTTGCAAAGTTGTGGTTTCCACTTGTTCCAGGTTCTGAGGGCTGGAGGTCCCTAGGGGAGCTGGCACAGCCACCCCAGGAGTGGGGGCACCTGTGCACAGAGGGGTCCCACTGACAGAGGTCACCCCCTCCCTGCAGTTTCTCTGGACACACCTGGTAGCTGCAGGGGCAAATCCCAGCTTGCCCTGTCCCATGGGATCCCATGGCTCCTGCAGAGCCTCAGCCATGGCTCTGCCCTTGGGAGCCCCAGGGCTAAGGAGGGTGCGCTGGGCTGTGGGGAACCCCTGTTCCTGAGCACCCTGAGGGGCTGGACCAGCCTGGAGGGAGCCCCAGCCCTTCATGGACCAAGATTTCCCTTGGAAACCCCGTCTGTGCCCAGACTCTGGTACAAGCACAACAGGAATTGATCCTCCTAGTTAAAGGTGTTAATTGGCACAAATTTATCCCTTGGACTTTCTAGTACAGTAAATGTCAGCACTTGTAATCCCTGTTCTGCACTCCCTGGTCAGGCACCAAAACATCTGAACCTGACAGAACATCTTCAATTCGCACCAACCTGCAGAGAGCTATGGGGGAGAACCTTCCCCCAACAGCCAGAGAAACACTTGACATTGATAGTCTGGGGCAGAGCTGAAACTAAAGCATTTTAATGCCAAGAGAGAGGATTTTTTTATTGAACAATAATGAAAGCTTTTGGTCTCCTCACCTGCCACAGATGTGTATTGCCAAGGTTTGCTTCTGGGTTATGACTGATTTTTATTAATCTGTTCAGAACTCTGCTGCTGTTCCTGGCTAAGGTGCAGAGATGATATTTCAGAGCCAGATGAGCTCAGCACAGCTTGTGCAACACACAGTTTCCACACCCAGACATTCAGGCCATGCAAACTGATACTTTTTCATCTCTGTGCAAAGATGAGTGTTAGGACATCACTGACGTACCACACACTTCTCAGAGCTGTCCTTTCATCCAGCTCTCCCCAGTCACTTCACAGACTTCACTCCAAGCAGTTTATCTCTGATAGAGTTCAGTGGCACATGGGATTTAATCCTGGTTTTTCTTCATCTTCTCCTGAGCTGTCTCCAGACACAGTGTGTGGGCACTGTCTGACAGCAGCAGCACTAACGTGTCATCTCCCTGACACTGAGGTTCATGTCACAACTTTTCATCAAAAACAGCAAATAAATGATTCCCACTGTGTCCCACACAGCTCCATGGGGAGTTTGTGTGGCTGCAGTTCCAGCACCAGCCCTGGTACACAGGAATTTCAGGAGGCGATACAGAAGGAATCAGCCATTCACAGAGAAAAACATCACTTTGCACGGCCCAGATCCCCACAACACTGCAGACTCTGGTGACCCAGACTCTGCATTTACACTTTGGCCTCTGTGCCTTCCTTTTCTTCTCACTAAACTCCTCCCAGTTTCCCTCATGCTCAGGTTCCCAAGATAATTAAAAGCAGCATTAGGAGCAGAGACAGATGACGGGAACTGTCCCAAGGCTTGATAAAATTTATCTTTTCAGAGAATTCCAGCCAAGGAGAGAGGAGAAGCCTGCATGAAAGAGGTGTGAAATCAAAGCAGTAATCAAATTTAGGTATAATAAGAGAAGCTGAAGAGGTTTTCAATGTTCAGAACAAGATTAGCAGCTCCAGGCACAGGAGGGATGGGACAATTTCCCTGCTGTAACAACTCTGTGATGCAAATTGCATCTCAAACCATTCTCCCCAGCTCTGGGACCTGTTCAGCCACAAACGTGGTGCTGAATTTTTTAAAGCAAAGTGGAAGCTGGTCAGGGAGGTGGTTTGCAAATAAAAAACACAGAGGACAGCTGGGAAGCACCAGCTGGAGCAGAGAGGGGCAGAGCCTGGTCCTGAGGTGCAGCACAGCCTGAAACTCTAACAAATTAAAGAACTTACCACTTGTTTTTTTTTCCCCCAGGAGCTACAGAAGCTGCTTTATGGAATCCCTGCCTCCTTCACACCACATCAGCCTGCAGCAGAGCCCAAGGATGAAGATTACAGCCCCTTCAGCTGCTGCTTCCATCTCCTGACTCAAATCTCACCAAAATCTGTCACCACTGGGCCTTCCCAAAGCCTCAGATTCACTCGGTCCGTGCAGGATTTCAGTTCTGAGGAGCGTGAAGGGAGATAAAGGCACTTGCAGACACCAGAGAAGCAATTGCTGCCTGAGGTGCATTTCACTGCCCAGGTTAGTGCCTCTAAAACCATCAAAATCAGCCCCTTTGAGAGCACCAAGCCAACAGCAGGACATCAGGGCCTGCACATGGTTGGAAATGCCATTTTTTAATATTCCTCTCTCCGTCTCTCATTTCATGGTGCCATTGCAGGAGTTAATCCCATCCCTTGGCAATCAGCTTCAGATGGATTTTTAGTGCTGAGCAAATAAGAGGCAATTTTACTTTGTCTCCAATGAATGAAATTTCACCTAAATCAGACAAACTCTGTGTTCTGAGGCTGGCCAGGCACTAACCACTGCCAGGTCCCCCACCTGGATGTCAAACTGCTCTAATATTGAAAAGTTAAATTTATTTGGCTTTGTGTACAGGATTATTCTCTCTCAAAAGAATTGGAATCCATATAATTGCATTTCCAAGCACTAAACTCAGACCAGCCACAAAGAGCACAAGAGACAAGAAAAGAAATAGAGATTTCTAAGGAGATGGAAATTGAATGCTGAGTTTTTTCCCATTATAGAAAGTTTCATAAATTATCACCTGCCAGCTCCTTGCCTTCACTTGTGTGGCCACCACTGAATACACTCACAGATAATGTGAAAATGTTTGTCCTACTGAAAAGTGGGACTAGAAGTAGAAAAAGGCTCAGATATCTGAATTAAAAGACAACATAATGAAAAGAGCTGCCTTATAATAGCAAGATATGATGGACAGCAGGAATGGCTGAAGCCAGCAGAGATAAGTCCATGAACTATTCATGCTACAAAGATTTCTGACAAAACCCCAATAACCCAAATACAACGTTTTGTCTGGCAGAGCTGATAGTAACCCTGTGCATTTAATTCAGTCATTGGCAGCAAATAGAGATCAGCTTGAAGCTCCTTTGGTCCACTACTACTTATTTTTTTTCACCCAAAAAATGTAATTACATCTACTCTTTGGGAAGAAATTACTGCTTTGAGTGGTTCAATGCAAAGAGTTTCTTCCCATACCCACTCATAATCAGTCACCAAGAGAAATATTTTCTAAAAAGATCTCTCCAAAATTTTGGAGTGACTTTCAACATAAATAACTGGGTTATTTTGCTCAAAATGATAAGGGAATTGAATTGGGCTCCCTCATCTTAAAAAGAAGTGTTTCTTCCTGGTTCTTCACAAAGAGGAACAAAACACTTTGTTGCAGCAGACTGAAGGGAGGAAGAGGTTTCTTTCCCCCTGAGCTGCACAATAGGAGACAATTTTGTTGCCAAGAGGCAACAAAACCCAGCCAGTTTCCAGTTCTTTTAGTGTAAGGGAAAAGCTCTGAGGATCACAGCTGTGAGAGACAAAGAGTGGCAGGAGCAGGGGATCTGCTGGGGGGTTTTGGGGTGGGGGACAGATAAAAGAAATACTCAAGCGAAACCTGTGAGAGGTCAAGACTCCATCCCTCCGAGGAGAAACTCGATTTGACCCAAATGCCATTCAAATCCAACCAACATTGAGGCATTTCCCCAAGCTCTGCTGAGCCATCAGGTACAACCCAAATCACTCTGTGGGACCAGGGCAGCAGATCCCAGGCATGGGACAGGGATGCTCCTCTGGAAGTCACCTCCATTGCCCATGGGACTCACAAAATCTGCTTCTAAAGACCCCAACATCCAAAAAACTCCACATTAAAAGCCTTTAATTTAGGGTTTCACTTCTCTACCTGTCTGCTGTCACTAGGCAGCTGCTCCACTTCAACACCCTTCTGATGAGTATAAATTTTCTCCTGATTCCCAGCCTAAACGGGAAGTTATTTCCATTTATTCTTCTGTAAGAACTGGGAGCTTGTACTTGCTTTGCTCTTTTTCTCCTGGTGTGCACATAAAATGCGAAAGCCAAGAGCATTTCCTTGTTTAAATTATGTCATTTGTCCTTATTACTTCTTTCCCATAAAATTGCATGGATTTGGTGCTGGCTCAACACTCAGAATAAAAAAGTCCAGTTCTTACACTGACCTTTCCAAGTTTTGGACCAAGTCTGCAAAGAAGGAAATACAGCAGAGAAATTCCAAACAGGGGCCCTAATAAAGGTGATAAAATGCCACCTGTGTTTGCTGCAGGGAAGAATAGTGCTGCTTATTAAATCATTACAAACAATTAAAGCAGCAGAGGGGAGGAAGACAGCACTATCGTTTCCAGCTCCCCAGCCCTCTGCCACTGGCAGGAATTTCATAAAGCACAAATCTCCCAGCAGAAATCCCTCAGCAATTGATTTGCTGCTCGTGGAACACAGCAGGCACACAACCTGGTTTTCCTGACCAGAAAAAGAGAATTTGCCTCGATGTTTTTCCCTCGATGTTTTGTGATGTCAAATCCCCCTCCCTGCCCTGAAGTGACATGTTTCTGTAGGGTGACAGCCCTCTGGAGAGGCACAGAGAGCTTTGTGTCAGTGTAAGGGATCCCCACAAGGGCAGATCCCTAATTCAGGCTCCATCTCTGCTTACATGCAGTTCCTAGCAGAAAATTCATTGCATTTCCCCAGAACAGTAATTTCAAGCACAGAGCTGTTCTGCCTTCCACAAAAGCAGCGTGCCAGGGATTGCTTTGGAGACCAGCATCAGGAAACATAGCAACACCTAACAGCCAGGACCATCCAAACCCACTTATCAGCTCACCCCCACATCTCCTGGACTCACTTGAATGCCCAGGACAGTCTGAAGAGCCAAATGTTTTCTAAGAAATGGTTGTGCAATCAAAAGGTAAATGACAGGGACAACCAGCCCCACACAGGTGCCCCAGGCAGGAGAAAGAGCAGGAGGGATCCATCCCTTACTGACAGAGGTGCAGCTCAAGTGATGCTCTCTCACTGTTTGGGTTGTTTTTGTTACTTTTACATTAAAAACACATCCTCTCAGGAGACAGTCTCATTTAAATCTTCTACCTCTTTAGCTTTGTACACTCAGCCCATTACATTGAAAGATTTTACCTTAATTTCTTCTCCAGGAAAGAAGTAATTGATCTTTTATTTGTGGCACTTTAAATTGGCATGTTGACTACAAAAATCCACTGCTCATCACATCAAAAGTTGATCCAATAGTGCCAATTACTCCAGTAATGGAGATCTTTAGAGGGATGGGTGGAAAGGAACAGGATCAAAATGAATGGGTCTTCTCAGAGGAAGAAGCAGAATCTGGGAAGACAGCACAGCTTTAAATTAGGATATCTGCTGTGCATGGCAAGACAAAACACAGCCCATTCCTCATCCTGGCTCTGGATGTGATTCAACCCACTCGTCCCCAGCTCTGGAGGTGTGGTGGAGTCTGATCCTCATTCCCTGGCAAATGACAGAGCTGAGCTGATCTCAGCCTGGAATCCCTGACGGTTGACAGCAAGGACTCCTACCAGATGTAACTCGTGTTTGCAACAAGCACAGCATCCACTGGCAGGGAATGATTTGCTCTTCATCCTTCCCTCTCACCAGGTATTTCTCTAGGAAAATCCACTCTCTAGTGGGGACAAAGCAGTAGATATGGAAGGTTCTGTGTGCCCCAAAAAGCCACCAGCCCCCCACAGCTCTGCCACTCACAGCCACCAGCTCTGCACAGAGCAGGCAGCAAACTGGTGACTACTGGCACTGCCTGTGGTCTGAACTGGGAACTGTGGATCACCATCAAGCTGCAAGTGTTTTCTAGTGGGAAGTATTTTACCCAGTTCCATACAGATTCTGGTTCTGGGTCAGTCCCACAGCAGCTTTGGGGAGTGTTTAGGTCAACAGGATCTCCCCAGGCTGCAGCTGGAGCTTGGGGCCTCCTTCCAAACTACAGCACAGTAAAAAATATATACTAAAGTCACAATGAAAAATCCTCTGCTGAGCCTTCTTTAGTGTCCCTCAACTCCTAATTCTGATTGTAAAATGCTATTTAGGAAGATCAGACTGATCAAAATCAGGACACCTTTGTGGATTTTTGTAAAAATGTGTTTTGAAGTTTTAAGATGAGGGATTTTCACTGAAGTCGTTATTCCTCTTACAAGTTTTTCAGCATCCTGTTGTTTTGACTTTCCACTCTTATCTCCTGCCAACTTTTACCTGCCCAGAGCCAATTGTTTTGCTGACAGCTGCCATGCTCATGTGCCATTTTCTGAGCATCACCTGCATGAAGCCCCAGGGGCTCACTAAGGAAAACTCACTCCTTCATATTCTTTGCAGAACCAGGAAAGATCTTGCTTGGAAGATCTCTTGCCCAATAGAAAAAAGAGTTTTTTATTCAAACCTACTCTGTGTGCCATCACTGATGTATTTTTGACTCAGAGAAATCTGTTTATTTTCTGTTCTTAAATCAGGAGTGAGCAGCTCCATGAGCAGCACCACAGCAGAGGAAACACAAACAGGCTGTTACTCAAACACCATCTCTGAAGGGATTGTGCTCTGCTTTTCAGATGAGATTAAGAGCTCAATTACAGTAGAGAAAAAGGCTTTCATTAAATCACACATAGAACATAATAAGGACAAATTACAAAGCTCTTCAGAAGCAAATCTGTGTCAGACTGCTGGGTAAGGAGGCCCTTTAGGGGAGGCCTTCAGAGGTTTCTCCTGCCCTTCTGAAGAAATGAGTCCTGCACACCTCATCTCACCATGTTTTTGAGGAAAGCTTACAACCAGAATCCTATGGAGCATCCAGTGTGCAAATCCCATGGACAGAAATATCCACTGGCCTCTGGATTTGCAGATGTGAACCTGGAGGTGAGGGACTGGATGCTTTTCCCTCCCCAGAAACCCAAGGCACTGCATGGCAGAGCTCAAAGTGGCCTGCAAAGGGTTACCCACAGTCACAGAGTCGTCACCACTTGATTTTGGTCCCTTGTTATTTTGCTCTCCTGGAATGTATTATGGTTAATTAAAGGCAGTTAGCTAATTGGATGGTAAGCAGGTGCTGGTTAAAAAAAACCAAACCACTGTTCCCCTTTGAAATGCCAGACAGGAGATGAATTGAAATTCCCTTTGAAAAGATATCCCCAAACCTCCTAATCTGTTGATGAAAACAGTCAAGGAAAAGTCAAGGAGAAAAGAACAAACAATGTTTTTCAGGAGGTTTCACAACTGAGGCAACTGCAACCCCCATCAAGCATTAGGATTGAGGATTGTCATTGCCACATCAGGAAACCTTTCAAAGTCTCAAAATCTTTCACTGAACAGCAGTGCCAGAATGCCCCAAAGCTGAATAGCAATCCCATGAAGAAATAATATTTCCATCAAGACCAGGATGAGATGAGAAGGAGAGGATGACTGGGGCTCTTCAAAAGCCAGACCTCAGAGCTGAGACAGGATTTAATCCTGATATCCCTCTGGTTATCCAGAAAAGGATCAAGACATGTGAGGGAGCTCAGAAAGCCAGAGTGCTCAAAAAAGCAGCATGTACACAGAAGGAAGAAGAGAAAATACAGCTGGATACTTCCTAATGCTCTTCTTTGGACTGACCTGGTGCAGTGAGTCACAGAAAACTTGCTCTAAACATAGGTGGCAGAACTGAAAATGCTCACTGGTAAGTATGGACAAATGGCTACATGACAGAGGTCACGTAGACATTCGCTTGTTAGCCGACCAGGAGCTGGGAAAGTACCGAACACAGCTAGTTTGAGTTTTTGCACCTGCAAGATGGTGCCCCAGGTCCTTGGGCCTAGCTGGGTATAATAACAAGTGGACAGAGAGACGTGGGAAATAGAGAATGTAGGCCCAAAGGAATGAGGAAGAGCTGATGGTATAGTTTAACCAATAGATCACTTGGCTTACAGAATATTCACAAGCTTATTATTTGCTGTATAAGTGTCTGATGCTCTCTTCAATAAATGGAACTTGCTGTTGACTCATATTGAGTGCCCGAGTCTCCCCTCACCGACAAATGGCTTATCCCCGACAAAGGCCTTTCTCTGCAACAAGTGGTGCCCAAACAGGGACCTAAAGGAAGTTTGAACTTGAGAGCCATTCTGCAACAGCTTGGAGCGTGGGAAGAGCTTCAGACGGAGCTCCGACCTGATCAGCCACCAGATGATCCACACCAGGGAATGGCCCTACAAGTGTGGGGAATGTGGGAAGGGCTTCAGCTGCAGCTCCGCCCTCGTCACCCACCAACGCATCCACACTGGGGAGAGGCCTTATGAGTGTCCCCAGTGTGGGAAGAGGTTTCAGACCAGCTCCGATCTCCTCCTGCACCAGCGCATTCACACAGAGGAGAGGCCCTTCTGCTGTCCTGACTGTGGAAAGGGCTTCAAGCACAATTCCAACCTCATCAGGCACCGGCGCATCCACACCGGGGAGAGGCCCTACGAGTGTCCCCAGTGTGGGAAGAGCTTCTCACAGTGCTCGTTCTTTACCTGACACCAACGGATTCACCGGTAAGGGCAGCCCTGTGAGTGCCCCAACTGCAGGAGAAGCTTCATGCACTGCTCCAGCTTCATCCCCCATGAGAGGACCCACGTTGGTCAGAGCCCTGGCGATCCACATTCCCTGTGATCCATGTTGGGAAGAAACTGGGCTGGTTATTCTTTTGTTTTGGCTCTAATTATTTTTGATTCATCTTCATCCCTTTAAAACACAGAAAATTGGGGTAAAAATCAATAAATTCATCAAGGGCATCTAAAGCCTCACTTTTTACTTGTGTTTCAGGGGAATCTGGGATTCAGGGAGATAACTTGCAGAATTTGGGTGTTTTGGGGGTATTTGGTGTACTTGTTTCCCTTTCTTGGCACTGAAAGAGACAAGAGGATTCAATCTGTCATCTCAATGCCACTGAAAACTACTCAATCCCACCCCAAAATTCCTTGATTCCACAGCTCTTTGGTGTGGAATGGGGTTGGAAGGGGATTGAGCAAAGTGGGCTTCAAATCAGGAGGGTTGAGATGGGCATTAGGTGGGGCAGGATGGGTGGGATGGGGTTTGGGAGGTGGGAAATAGGGGAAATATGGCTTGGGAAGGGGGCGTTGATGTCCAGGAGGGGTGGGATGGGTTGGGGTTGGGATTGGGGAGGTGGGCTGGGGTCTGGAGTGAGACAGCCAAAGTTTGGGGATGATGAAGGGAGGGGGAGACCATTACTGAGTGAGTTTTTTCATAATCCATATTTCTGAAGAGATTTTGAGGTATCTCACATTTCTGAGGCAGTTTTGGGGCACTCCCCAGCTCTTGGGGGTTTCCTGAGAGCAGCTCCATGGAGCCCCATTGCCAGGGGTGATTGCCTTGGGCACAAGCTCAGAGCTGTAGCCAGAGTGCGTTGCCTCAGTGCTGGAGAGCAGAGAAATGATGAACAGCCCAGACATCTCCAGTGTGTGTTTGGGGGCAGGGAGAGCTCTGCATAGGTGGGGTGGTCACTGCCCCTCCCCAGCTTCTGCAGCCTCTGGGGCAGCCCCAAAGTGGCTGCCAAGCCCCTGGCACCCCAAAAACCCCACCTGGGAGAGGGACCAGAGCAGGTCTGGCTGTGACACGGGTGTGACACTGACACGTCCCACGGCCCCGGAGCTCACAGCAGCTGAGATTCAAGGCTGACTGTGGAACTCTCTCTCCCTCTCTCTCTTCTCCTGACTTCCTTTTATCGAAATCTGGATAACTTGAAGTTGGACAGGTTAGAGTTTGCCAAGTCAGTGCTTTGTCAAGTGATTTACTGTAATTCAATGCTGTTTAAGATTTCCCAAGTACATCATTCTCTGAAGTTTGCAACTAAAAGTTTGTTCTCCACCCTCCTGAGCAGTTTGTTGTTTTCTCCCCCTGGCCATGTGTCCTGCAGGCTGTGCCCCCTGTGAGTGCTGCTCCTCTGCCCTGGCCGGCTGCACTCGCCCATCTCGCTGTGCCCCAGCATTTCTCACCCAGCGTTTCTGTGCCCTCCCTGGGCTCCCTGCACCCAGCGCTGCCAGCTCCTGGCACACAGAGCCAGGGCAGGATCCCACCCTGCCAAGGGACTCTGGGCAGGGTGGGGGCTGCGATGGCTTCTGAGCTCAGCAGCTGCTCCTGGCATGGTTCCATGGGGACCGAGCACAGCAACGCTGCTGAGCATTGTCCCTGCTGAGGGTCACACACTGCCAGGGCACATTCCCTGTCTGCAGGATTGCTGAGCATTGTCCCTGCTGAGGGTCACACACTGCCGGGGCACATTCCCTGCCTGCAGGATTGCTGAGCATTGTCCCTGCTGAGGGTCACACACTGCCGGAGCACATTCCCTGCCTGCAGGATTGGTGCCTGACCTAAGCACTGCACTGATGGCTCCAGCATTGCTTTCCAACAAAAACAGGGGAAGGCAAACTGTGTGCAGCTCATGGTATTTTAGTTTTTAAAACTCGCTAAATCATTGTTCTTAAAGGTGAGATGCATTTGGAACTCATGTCATTAAGAAGTAGTGCAAGATGGAAAAGGGGAGCATAGAAATTAATAGAGGAAAACATTTCAGATGGTTTCTTTCCACTTTCATTTCACTTCTGGAAAGGTGGTTCAGTTTTCCAGGAATCTTCTCCACAGTCCTGTCTGCTCTTTTCAAGAACCTTTCCTGGAGAATGAGGTCAAGCTCCTGTCACAAGATGTGCCACCAACTGCAGCTTCTCTTGGCTTTCCACTCTGTGTGTGCAGCTGAATTCTTGTAGCAAAGCAAGACAAATGTTTGGAGAGCTTGACAACTTGTCCTTTCTTTTCCTGGTGAACTGGGGAGTTGTGCCATTGGTGAGGTTTTCATTGTGGCTGTTCCAAGCTTGGAAAACAGGAGGTGGTACCAGGACTTGTTGGAGAATGCAACCCTGACTGAATTCAGAGAAAGAATCTCCATGAGCTGCAGCCAGAAATGGAGGGTTGTGTGATAATCATTCACACATCCCCACAGACACCTGGAAAGTGATCTAGAACATGAAAATTGATTGTCAGAGGCAGTTTCTTTCTGTTTTCAGTTTAGATGATTCTACATCTCTCACACTGGTATAAATTAGGAGCACAATCAGTTCATGATAAGCAGCAGAACAAGACATACCTCCCAGAGTAATAGATTGAAAGAATCTGAAAAGGGGAAATGCAGGGAATGACTTCGTGAACCTTGTCTGTAAGAAGGGTAATTTTTTCTAAGAATTTCTAATCCGTTTCCTCTGCTTTTCTCCTTCTTAATATGGCCATTTCCACCCCAGACTCACCATGAAATGAGAAGCCTGACCTTGTGGAAGTGCATGAAAAATGCCCTGCTCCTCTGCAGGGACAGTCAGGCTGAAACAGGAAGCAGTTTTGAAATAATTGTGTAATGTGATGTTTGATGCCTCTCACAAAAGGCAAATGTTATGGATATGTTAAGACAAGTTTTATAGATTTACAGTTATGTTTTACCCCCCTTGTGTTGTTATCACAGAATTACCTGGTATTTGGGGTATTTGGGAGGGTTGGCTTGTTACTATGGCAACACCTGACCTCCAATCAAGATGGAAGGAAGTGACCACCACCCCTGGACAGCGAAGAAAGAGTTGATTAACAAGATTTTGAGAGGGGCTAAAGGGTTAAAAGGTGAAACATCCATTGTGTGGACAAGCACATGGTGGGAAAAAATTCTTTCCTCCCAATGCAATAATATTTTCTCTGTTTAGTCTTCTGTAGTATTTTTTATAAGGTTTTAATAATACTTTTAAATTTTTGGAAGTGAGCATAATTTCTCACAAATGGGGACTTGTCTGGGAAATACACCTGGTGGCCTTAGGAGTTTTCAAAAGGGGCGCCCCCTGCCATAGATTGGGCAGAGTCTATTGGACTCTCCCAGTTCCACCAATGGTTGCAGGTTGGAAGCCCAAAGACACCAGGAGACTGGATAAAGAAAAGAGGGAAAGAGGGATGAGTACCATCCACATAACTATTTTTGGCCAGATTGTGACTGTATGAAAGTGACCTTCACATTAGTAATATACTGGATCCATCCTGGTCCCTTAAGTGTCAGGATATTGGATGGTAGAAAGGAAAAGGAACAGTGGGACACATGGGGGGCAGGAAAGCGAGGATCCCATAGACAAGGACCCCATGGCCGGTGGGACACGTAGGATTGAAGGGTTTGTGGGGACTTGGGAGCAGGGTTCACCTATCAGGGAAACCCTGTTTGTGCTGGGATGGGGACCCACAGCGGGATTCCCAGCCGACACACACCAAGGGAGCCGGTGAGCTCCACATAACATAGTGGCTTGCGCAGTGCTCAGAGTGGGGACAGCCTCTGGGGCGCAGCCAGGGCTGTAATTTCCAGGGCCAGCCGAAGCCAGGCTGGAGTGGGCTGACCGCTGAGGGGTTTGCTGCAGGGGGTCACCCAGGAGATAGTGCAGCAGTCTGCGTGCTGCCGATCCAAGGGAGTCGGGGCAGTCTGGCTGCCAAGCCAAGTCATGTCAGGGCAGAGCTGCCAAACCAAGGGGCCAGGCTTGACCGGCTGCTGAGCTGAGCCAAATCGGGGCAGGCAGAGCCACTGAGGCTGAGCCGAGTCAGGCCAGGAGCAGGAACTCCTGAATTGGGGCAGGCTGAGCCTCTGAGTTGAACTGGGGTGAGCAGAGCCACTGAAGCTGAACCAAGTTGGGTCAGAAGCGGGATGGAAGCCGCATAGTCGAATCGGGGCCTGTGGAGTTGCCGAAGCCGAGCCAGTTTGGGCCAGGAGTGGGACTGCAGCTGCCGAGGTGAATTGGGCTGGGGCAGGCCACAGCCAAGCTGAGCCAGGCGGGACAGAGAGCAGAGTGCAACCGTGGGACCAGAGCATTGAACCAAGGAGAGGAAGGGCAGGTACCAATCTGGTGATAGGGAAGCCCCTGGATCATAAGATTTTTTTTATTTTTACTTTTTACTTCTCAAAAGAAGTACAGATTTTTTGTTTTTTCTCTCCCTTCCCTTTCCTTCTCTTTCCTCTTTTCCTTGTTTCTTTTTTTCCCATTCCCCTTTCATTTTCCCTTCTGAGAGAGGCAACCTCTGTCCACAGGGCCTGTAGTTGGAAAGGTGGGCTCTGTCGGAGGAGGCCTGTGATCAGCCGGTCAGGATGGGACTATGGGCAAATAGGGAATCCCCAAGGAGAGGAGTAGAAATTGAGGCAGTACCAATAGTTATACCCCTAGATGGCCCACTGGGAAGGAAACTAGCCCTGTGGAAATATGACCAGAGATAAGGATGAGGTCAACATGATGCAGTATTGCATGGTAGAATGGACCAGAAGGGAAATTAGGAGCAATCATGTATACTGGCCGAGATATGGGTCAGACAAAGGATGGATGTGTCAGGCATTAAACATCCATGTAAGAGCTAAGAAACCATTCAATCCAGAAGAGAATGACTACCCTGCCTGCTGGGAGGGGTAGACCTCACCCTCAAAGGTGAGCATGTTTAAGGTATCAGAAAATAAAGAATGGGACCCATTAGAACACTTACCCACTCCACGTCCAGTAGCCCCAGATGCATCTCCCCTACTCCCTGATGGGCCTAGTGTCATGGTTTGACCAGGAAGGAGTGGGAATTCTGGGAAGCTGTGGTCAAACCAATGAAGGTTTTGGGTTTCATACTGACACCTGGTGTAGCCAGTGGGGTTTGGACACACCTCCGAGAATACACAGGGGTTAAAAGCAGGGCACTGCCCTGGCACTTCCTCTTTTGGACATCGTCGGGCGAAGAGGTCAGATCTCTCTCCCCCGCCCGGCCCGCTGCTGCTGGGCGGGGGAGGGGCCGCCATGCCGTGGGCCTGGGGCCTGGACAGAGGTGGGGGTTGAGGGGGCTTCGAGGATGGAAGGGTGGGGGAGCCCCAAGAGACATCGGGCAGCCAGCCCCCCCCCCCCCCCCCCCCCCCAGGAGAGCAGCCAGCGAGAAGAGGGAGGAAGACTGCCTGGCCGGAGCGGCAGCGTGTGGGCAGCGTGCGTGGGAGTCGCTCCGGGACCGACAGACAGAGACTGAAAACTTTTAACCCTTTCTTGCATGATTGGGGCCTTACAAAAATGCTAATCCTCCTCGAAGCTGAATAAGAAGGGAGATGAGAGATGAGATGACTTGGCCCGGAGATTGTGGAGATGATTGGATGGGGAGAGATGATTTGGAGTGGCCTTTTGGCTGGACTTTTTCTTGTAGCCATGGACTCAGTTGTTCCTGTGACAGACTGCATTTAGGGGGAGGCAGTGCCTCAAAACCAGGAGGGTTCATTTGTGAGGACCCCCCGGCCCCAGGGGGTTGGAAAAATATGGGGGGGACAGTTGTCCCAAAAGCAGAGACTGTGCCTTTTTGGAGTGAGACAAGGCATCCTTGAAAGACCACCCTAAAAGCAGCTCTGATCCATGTCTCGGTGGTGAGAGCACTGGGCATGGAAGGAACATGTCACAAGCGGCAAAAGGACTTTTTTTTTTTCCCCCGGGCGGTGCCGAAGTGACAAGGAAGCATCCGGGATTTCAGTGTGTTTCCAGGAGAAGCCTATGGAACAAGAAGGACTCCTTTCCTCTTCATGAACTGCAGTTTGAGTATACTAACGTGTGGGGCCAAGGCTGGGCAGTTGTTTTGAGAGAATGTATTGGATTGGGAAAGTCAGGTGGTGGGGAGGAGGAAAATGGTTTTTTTGTAAGGTTTTCAATTCTTTTCTTTTTTTTTTCCTTATAGTCTCTCCCTATTTTCCTGTAGTTTAAGTAATAAAGTGGTCTTTATGTTTAAGTTAGAGCCTGTTTTGCTTATTCCTGGTCACATCTCACAGCAGACACCAGGGTGAGGCATTTTCATGGGGGGCACTGGCTCTGTGCCAGGATCTAACCATGACACCTAGTCAAAACACCAGAAACAGGGTGGCACAATGAGAAGAAATCAGATCAGGGGATGGGAACCAAGCAGTGGGATTATATCCCCTGAGGGAAGTACCCCTATGTGGGGTGGTGGAAGGAATTAGATTTGTAACTGTGCCTCTTGGTTCTTCTGACATGAGAATGTTCAAGAAATAATTGAAAGGATTACTAGAGGACCTCACTGGTTTAGTGGAACAGTTATACCAGTTTCTGGGGCCCAATATTTATACATGGGAAGAGATGCAATCAATAATGACCATGCTATTCACACCAGAAGAAAGAAAGATGATCTGAGTGGCTGAGATATGGATATGGGAAAGGGAGCATGTGCAAGGACCTCCTGGGGATCTGAAAATGCCCATAGTGCACCCCACCTGGGAACACAACAGCACTGGGGGGAGGTAAGACACGGAGGAATATAGAACATTGATTATAAGAGGTATCAAAGAGGCAGCTCCATTGAATTAAAATATCATAAAGCTTTCGATGAGCAGCAAAGGAAGGAAGAAACCGTGACAGAGTGGCTAGAAAGACTGAGAAGGAATATGAGGCAATATTCAGGGGTTAACCCTGATACAGTGGCCAGACAGATCTTACTAAAGATAAATTTTGTCACTCATACCTGGCCAGATACATGGAGAAAGTTAGAGAAGTTAGATGGTTGGCAAGAAAGGAGGTTAGAGGATCTTTTAAGGGAAGCACAGAAAATGTGAAGAGGGACAAAGAGAAGACCAGGACAAAAGCCAAGGTAATTGTAACTGCCATTAGGAAAGGGAACCAGCATGTAAAGAACAACCCAAGCAAGGTGGGGATTCCAAGTGCAGGAAGATAGACGGAAGGAGGATGCAGGTCCCTGAGCCTGGACATAAAAAGGAGAGTTTGGGAAACAAGGGAACCTACAACCAGTTTGCTTTTACTGTAAAGAGAGTGGGCATATCAGAAAGAATTGCCCCCACAAGGAAAAGGAGCTGAGGGTCTATGAGACTGAGCAAAAAGGAGAAGCAGAATATTAGGGGCATCAGGGGCTCTACCTCCTCGGGACAGGATACCATCAGAAGCCCTTGATAACTTTAAAAATAGATCCCCAGGAGGAAGAATTTGAGTTCTTAGTAGACATGGGGGCTGAAAGAACTTGTGTTTGTAGAATCTCAAAGGGGATCAAATAGGGTCAAGATACTGTGCAAGTAGTAGGTGCTAAAGGGAAAGAGTTCGAAGCACCAGTTATAAAGCAAATAAAGTTTGAAGGAACAAATAAAATAGGAATGTTCTATTAGTTCCAGAAGCAGGGTGAAATTAATTAGGATGGGATTTACAGGTGCAGTTTCATATTTGAGTGCTTCCAGAGGAAGGGAAAATGGTAGTTAGGCTTCTCCAATTAAGGGAAGAGGATGAGGACAAAATTCATGAGATGGTGTGGGCAAAACCAAAAAACCAAGGTAAATTGAACATGAAACCTATAGTAATAAAAACAGCTAATGACAACCATTCAGTTCGGGTACGACAATATCCACTCTCCCTGGAAAGGAGACAAGGACTGCAGCCACTGATCCAGGACCTACTTCAGGACAGGACCTGAGAACCATGTATGTCCCCCATAATACATCCATATTACCAGTAAAGAAGTCAGATGGGACTTACAGGCTTGTCCAAGATTTGGAAGAAGTGAACAAAAGAGCTGTGAATTTGATATCCATGAGTGTCTAATCCCTATACACTACTGAGTAATATTCCCCCCAGCACACCAGTGGTTCAGCATGATAGACCTAAAAGAGGCTTTTTGGGGGTGTCCACTGGCAGGGGAAAGTGGGATATATTTAGAATGGTGGAAGTTTTTGCCAGTGATAGTGGATCACGTGATTCATTGGGAAGAGGTGGTACCAGTGTGAAAGCCAATGCCAATGTTGTGAGTAAAACACTTCTAGAATCTATCATTCCCCAATATGGGATGGCAAACAAGATTGATTCAGACTGGGGAACTCATTTCACATCGAAAGTATTGCAGAAAGTTGTTCAGGCCCTGGGAGTAAAATGGGAATTACACACTCCATGGCATCAACAGAGTTCCGGTCAGGTTGAGAGAATTAATCAAACTCTTAAAAAGCTCTAGCTAAGCTAATGATTGAAACCCAAATGTCATGATAAAATGTCTCCCTTTGGCCTTATTAAGAATTAGAACCCAACCCCAGTCAGATCTGGGGGTGTCACCCTATGAAATGATGTTTGGGTTACCCTTCCTGACCTCACCCCAGAAGGCTGCCACCTATGAGGGAGGGGAAGCCAATACCAAGAAATAAGTTATGTCTATAGCACAAACCTTAGAAGGGCTAAGACATAAAGGGGCAATTCCTCAAACTACCACCCTGGAATTCAGAATCCATAATATTAATCCCGGGAATTGGGTGATGATTAAGTCATGGAGAGATCAGCCTCTAACTCCTCACTGGGAAGGTCCCATTCAGGTACTGCTCACCACCGAATCGGCCGTGCGAACTGCAGAGCGGGGATGGACTCCTGGCAACAGAGTCAAAGGCCCAGTAGAAGAACCCAAAGAGTGGATTGTAACATCCAGGCTGGGTGAAACAAGATTGACTCTCAAGCAGAGACTGAAAGACAAGCAGAAAAATACCAAGATGCCCAAAAAGTAGAGTCAAGCTTCCACCAACCAGCCTGAGAACTCTCTTCCTGTTTTCATGGGTGAGATGTACTAGCATCTGTTGAGGGGAAGTACACAAAGGACTGTAAAGGGTAATGGGACAGCTTCTTTAAGAAAATAAGACAAAGGAAGGAGGGCAAGACTGGGTTGGCCCCTTTGTTTGCTACCAAGAAGGCTCCATAGTCCTGCTGTGGGTAGCAACCCCATAGGCACAGTAAGGTAGGGACAAAAGGCCATACCAGACCTCTATAATTCCTCAGTGTTCCTTTAATTCAACAGAGACTGGAGGGCAGGACCGAGTTCGCCTCTGTGCTCACCCCTAAGATACACTGACTATGGATAGCAGCCACATAGGTACGGTAGATGGGAGCCAAAGCCAAACTGGACCTCTGGGATGCCCTTTTGTCCATTCCAAATAAGTGTGTCTAAGGAAAACCTGAGACTTTTTCTCCTGTTCCCACTGTCATTGCCTATATTAATAGATGCTGGTATGACTCATTCAAGAGAGAGAGAGAATTTTTTACCTAATTGTTCAAGCAAAATGAGTTATACAAAAAGAAAAGGGGGTTATAGGTGAGTAATTCTATGGTTGACTATCACAATTAAGGGATGAATATTAAATATAAGTTAAGAGAAGTTTTGTAGATATATAGTTATCCTTTCCCTCCTCCTTGCATTGTTATCACAGAATGGCCTCAGTAGTCGGGGCATATGGGAGGGTTGGCTTGTTACTATGGCAGCACCTGACCTCCAATCAAGGTGTAAGACAGTGTTCTCCACCACAGGACAGTGAAGAAGGAGTCGATTGACAAGACTTTGGGAGGGGCTAGAGGTGTAAAAGACAGAACATCCATTTTGTGGAAAACCACATGATGACTGAATCCCTTGCTCCTGGCGCTGTATCCTTTTCTTTATTCAGTATTCTGCTGTATTTTGATAAGGTCTTAACAAAACATTTAAATTTTTGAAAGTAAAAATAGTTTCGCACATGGGGTTGGGGAATGTGAGGCAAGGATGTTCACACTGGGTCAGCTCTCAAGGTAAAACTTCTGTGATATAGCCAGACCTCCTTAAAAGAGACCTTGGATCAATATCAATCACAGCATGCTGAAATCACTTCTTCCCTAAAGAGAACAATAATAAAATACACTCTTTAAAACAGGATTACATATTTCTTAGAAGCTCTTTGAAAAATTTCTCCATAATTGTATAAGGAAATCTTCCTGCTGAACTGCACAAGAGCAGAGGAAAATCAAGGCAAAGCCATGGTTTGTCAGGATTTGCTTGATCCTAATGAGCTCTGTGGTGCATTTGATGCTGAGCCCTGGAACCTCAGGGCCTGAGAGGAGATGCAAAAAACTTTCCAGGAGTCAGAGTCAAACAAAACCCCCAAAATGTCTCAATGCATGAAAGGGTCCCACTGAGGTGTCATCCCCAACACAGGCTCCTCATGGACTCCTTGGAGGAGAGAACTGGAGGCCAGGATTGCACAAAAAACCTCTCAGATATTCAGTGTGGAAAGAAAAATCCAGAGTAATTTAAAAACCTTGAGTATCTTAAAGTATTAATGAGCCCCACTGAGTGTCAGCACAAAGCTCTCAAGGGATTCCTTAAAGCAGATAATTGGGGCGATGATTGCACAAACCTCTCATAGAGTCTGTATCGAAAGGGTAACACCAAATACCTTAAAATAACTGAAGTACCTTGAAGCATTAATGAGCCTACTGAGTGTTGTTACTTATAAAGGTTCTCAAGGGACTAATTACAGCAGATAATTGGAGGCTGTGACGGCACAATCTTTCTCATAGAGTCGGTATAATACGGGAAACACCAAGTACCTTAAAATAACTGAAGT
>NW_026992522.1:0-59995 GCF_028769735.1 Zonotrichia leucophrys gambelii | reverse complement strand
TTTTAGACACCACTTGTCCTGGTTGCTTCAGAGTGCTTTGGAGAGGCTCCATAGCTAATTTACCCTCTTTCCCTGGGGCTGACCACACTTCTGGGTTCACCTCAGATAGGCCTGGGCAGACATTTGACACAGAGGTAGAACAGAACTGGCCTCTGTATCACCTTTTATAATAATAATTTTTGTTCCGAGTTTAGTGATTCAATCCTTTTCCAGTAAATCATTATAGCAATTAGGAATAAATAAAAATTCATGCATTTCAAATCCATCTCCCAGATCTACTATTAGTGGTTGAGTGAAACCATACATCTTTCCCACTTTTCCCACTTATCCCCTCTGTAATCACACATATTTTTAGCATTTTTCCCCCTGCGGTCTAAGATTCAGAGTGGATTGAGAGGCCCCTGTGTCCATCAGGAAATGCCTCCTCTCAATGCAGACCCACCCTGAATGTTCTCAAGGGCTGCAGTGTGGAGGGTCCCTGGTGTGATGGGAGCTGTGACAGCCCTGGCAATCCATGTCCATCAAGGGGTGGACTTGCTGGTGCTGAGGGTGCTGCTGTCTGTGCTTGCAGTGTCCTTGTGCCCTGCAGCTGGAGCCCTGGTTCCTTGCCAGGGGCTGTTTGGGTGGGCTCTCCCCTGCCGAGGAGGGCAATGCCTGTGCCAGGTGCTTGTGGCCGAGCCCGTGCCCTGGGTGCTGGGGCCCCCTTGGGCCCTGGGGTTGATCCCTCAGGGGCTGTAGGAACTGTGCCCTGGCCTTTGCCTTCAGCTTGGCCTTTTGCTGCTCCCTTCTTGCACTCACCTGCTGTGCCTTTGTGCCCAAGTGCTGCAGGGCCTTCTTGTGCCCCTCCTGCAGCCCCCTCAGTGCCTGTGGGTGCTTGTCTTGCTTTACAAGAGAGGTTTCTGCTCGGGAAGGCAGAAAAAGCCTCTCTTGGAATGGAGAATGCAAAACCCTGTCCTTCTTAATTTTTGGAATAAAGGGGCTCGCAGGGAAAGACATTGGAATAGGAATACCAGTTCTTTACTAGTGTGTATAATAAAGCAAACAAACACCAACAGCTGCGGCACTGACAGCAAACAGAGCCCGGAGCCAGTCCCGGCCTTTGGGCTGCGGCGCTTTCCCCTTGGGTGCAGTTCCGCGCACGGCCGGCAGGGGCGCTGGTGGCTCCCGCGGGGCGGGGCAGCGCATCCCTCCCATGGGAACCTCTCTGAACGGAAATAGAGCAATCCCTTCATCCAACTCTTTCACTTTTTTCCCTTCTCTAGCCTTTCTCCCGTGTTTTGGAAAGAATTTGTAGAGGGCTGCCTTTTAACTGAGCTCCTAGTGTTTCGATAAGGTGCTTCCTGTAGAGAGAGAGAGTTTCCCTGAACAGCCGGAGCTGTGGTTACCAAGGGGACGTAACTCAGAGCAGGACGGGGTCAGGGGAGGATATCCCGCCGAGGCTCGGTGGGAGTGTGGGCAGGGTCTGCTGCCGGAATCGGCAGAGGGGGATGTTCCCGTGGAGCCCGAGGCGGAGCGTGGGCAGCCCCCACATGGCTGATGGCGGCTGATCCGGCAGCTCCCGGCAGAGCAAAGGCAGGTGGGAGAGCCCGGCAGCAGCGGCGGTGCCCAGCGCAGGTGGCACGGGCAGGGCAGGCGGGGATGGGATGGCTGGGACCCCCCCTGGGTGCGGTGGGCGCGGTGAGCTCGGAGCAGGCGGCAGGACAGAGCAACCCCCATCTTGGCCAGCATGGGCGGCAGAGCGGCCGCGGGCCAGGCAGTGGGAGCAGGGCACACAAATTGAGCGACAGCGCCGGGGCAGGTGGAGCTGCCCTGGGCAGTGAGGCCGCACCTGGGATGGAAAGCGGGGCAGGCGGAGCTGAGGCGGGCAGCGAGCCGGGACCCGGGACAGGCGCCTGGGCCGCGAACGGAGGGGGCAAGAGCTGCAGAGGATCCCACTCTCTTTCTGATTTTTCCTCTTTTTCTCTTGCCTTTCATTTCCCTTTTTTCTTCTCGGAGGTTTCTCATACTTTAAAGATTTTTATTCTTCTAAAGTCCTCTGCCTAACATATTTCATATTCTCTTCTAGGTAAAGGGGTGTTTTTACAAATAAATCCAGAGCCTAATAAATCTAAACTTCTGCTTGGATACATTGAAATGGTTGATGAGCTAACTCAGGACCTCCTAATGTTGTTTTTCTCATCACCTTTTTATTTCTCCTTTGGCAAATTAAGCATCTTTCAGTTACTTGCTTTGCAACTCCAAAAATCCCAGTGCACCCATACTTCCTTAAAAAATTATCGCACAAAGCTTGAGCACCCCAGTGGGTTTTCTGATGCATGTCTTCTAATATTTTTTTAGAAGAACATTTATTAACTAATTGTCTTCCATCAAGAAGTTTCCATTTGCCTGATTTATCTTGTTCACTTCCTGTCGTGTCTGAATTTTTTTCTTGGCTTCCCTAAACTTTGGAATTTCCAGTTTTTCCTCGTTTGGAGTTAATATTAACATAACTCTTTTATCTCCATTTTCTGCTGCATCCTTAGCTTTGTGATCCACTCCCAGTTTGCCTCTCCTTTGGCCCGGGCCGGGTTCCCCCCGCCCGCAGCGGCTGGAGCAGCCGAGAGCCTTGCGCTGCCCATCCCGACCTGTCCCGGCTCCATCCCCGCTCCTGCGGCGGCTGCGAGGGCTGTGGGAACGGGGCAC
Source organism: Zonotrichia leucophrys gambelii (assembly GCF_028769735.1). NCBI lineage: Eukaryota > Metazoa > Chordata > Aves > Passeriformes > Passerellidae > Zonotrichia > Zonotrichia leucophrys. Next base: position 57,313 of record NW_026992522.1, on the reverse strand, counting down.
CAAGGGCGTGGCTGCTGCTGGGGGAGGAGGAGGAGGCAGGGAAGGGCAGGGATGAAGGGGGAGGAGGTGGGGTTATGGGGGAGGAGAAGGGATGGAAGGGGAGGGATGGAAGAGGAGGGATGAAGGCGGAGACAGAGCAGTAATGGAAGGAAGAGAGAGAGGTGGGGTTTGGGAGGTGGAAGAGGAGAAGGAGGTGGAGATAAGACAGAGGGGGAGGAGGAGAGGGGATGGAACGGGAGGGGATGGAAGGGGAGGAGTGGGAGGAAGAGGAAGAGGAGGGACAAAGGCAGATCGAGGCTGAGCTGAGGGAACCACGCTGTCGATCCCTGCCTGAATTCGCAGCCCCCACCTGTGGGATCATCGCCCCCCCCCAATCGCACCGGTGAGCGGGGAGGGGGAGCTCGGCCCGGATATCCCGGGGGGTCCCTGGGTTGGGGTTTTTGGGGATGTTTGGAGAATGAAGAAGTCCAAGGCTGAGCGGAAAAGGCCCCTTGGGGGGACATCGGGGGGTGGCGGTGGCGGCTGCCGGCAGAGGCAGCCTGGAGGAGCAGAGCCCTGTGTCCCCCAGGAGCCCAAAGTGGGGAGCCCAGAGAGGGGGGAGCGCCGCCATTGGCGGGAGCCTCAAGAGCCTGGAGAGGGGCAGGGGGGACTCCTTGGAGCCGCTGCAGCCCCGAGCAGAGAATGAGGGGAGAAGGGAGCCCGGGAGCCCAAACAGCCCCGGCATCCTGAAATGGGGAGAGCGAAGCGGGGGGAGCTTTTGGCATTGCTGGGACTGCCAGCAGCCTGGGCAGGGCGGGCACCAAGGAGAAGGGGGACCCCCAATCCAAGTGTGACTCCCAGCAGGTGGGACAGGGGGGAACCCCCGAACACCAGAGGGGAGGGACCAGGGACGGGGAACTCCTGGGAGGCTTTTTCAGGGCTGAATCTGGGTGTTTGGGAGGTTTTTCTGGAGCTGAGGTGGCCGGTGACTTGTAGAGATGAACTCGGGCACAGGGACCTTCAAACTCAATGTGTGTTGGGGAAGGTGAAACAGGAAAGCCTTATAAATATGATTGTCTTGCAAACGATTTTGAGAATATAGAAAGTATAAGGAAGACTGAAATGAAAGCAAGCTCTGAGATACCTCAGTTAGTGAACAACTGGAAAACAATGGTGTGGCCCAACTGGAGGTAATCCCCTTTTGATGAAACAATTCCCTCTGCTTGCAGACAGATCCAAGGGTCAGAGCACACCCTACTAGCTCAGCAGAAGGGGTCCAAAGAGGAGTTTTTAGGGCGTAGAATGTAACACTGTGTGGTGATGTAATGATTCTTACACGCTCTATGTAAATTCTGTGGGATTTGTATCTTGTACTAGATTGGTTGATGAGGAGTAGAATATTCAACACAGAAGAAAATTTATTGTTTTGTAATGGGAATGTTACTCTGTTATGCTCTTGCCTGTCTTCGTCTTTTACCCTCTCCCCCTCTCTACCCCTCTCTTCTCTCGGGCCTGCTCCAAGCTGTGCCTGGCAGCTCCAAGCAGGGCCCTGCACCCAGGCCCTTTGCAATAAACCGCAAGTTCCACGCCCTGGCTGCAGAGCTCTCTCGTCTCCGTCCGTCCCGACCGTCCTACCCCCCGACACTCCTACAAACGCTCTCATCCCTTGTTTTCCCCAAACCAGGATTGCCCATTGCCAACCCCAGGGAGGCTGCGAGGAAGAGGAAGATGCCCCGGGACACTGAGGCAGGTGAGGAGGAAGTCAGTGCCCCTTTCCCCTCTGTGCTGCTCCATCTCCCAGCCCAGCACGGCCCCGGCTGCAGCTCAGCCCTGGGGGATCTCCTTGCCCTTGCCTGTGGCACGGAGGCAAATCCCATCCTGTCCCTGTCCTTCCTCCCCCAGAGCAGGAGCTGAGCATGGAGAGCAGGGAGGACAAATGCCCGCGGCAGAACCTGGTGGAAGAGGCCGTTTTGAGCGGCTCCACGGCGCAGGAAGCCAACGGGGAGGAAAAGCCCCGGAGATGCCGCACGAGGAGGGGCTGCAAACGCAGCCGGCGGGGATCTGAGGGGGAAAGAGCCAGCCTGGGCCGGGAAGGCGGCCGGAGACGGAGCCAGAGCTCGGAGCTGGTGCTCCATGAGCAGCTCCATGATGGGGAGAAGCCCCACACGTGCGTGGAGTGTGGGAAGAGCTTCAGGTGGAACTGTGACCTGATTGTGCACCAGAGGATCCACACTGGGGAACGGCCCTACCAGTGTGGGGAGTGTGGGAAGAGCTTCAGAGAGAACTCCAGCCTGGTCAGGCACCAGAGGATCCACACTGGGGAGAGGCCGTACAAGTGTGGGGAGTGTGGGATGTGCTTCAGCTGGAGCTCCCACCTGATCACGCACCAGAGGACCCACACTGGGGAGAGGCCCTATGAGTGTTCCAAGTGTGGGAAGGGGTTTCAGCACAGCTCCCATCTCCTCCGGCACTATCGGATTCACACAGAAGAGAGGCCCTTTCAATGCCTCGACTGCGGGAAGGGATTCAAGCGCAACTGCCACCTCATCAGGCACCGGCGCATCCACACTGGGGAGAGGCCCTACGAGTGTCCCCAGTGTGGGAAGAGCTTCTCACAGAGCTCTCACTTGACCCAACACCAACGGAGGCACCACTAAGGGAAGCCCTGCGAGTGCCCCGAGTGCGGGCAGAGCTTCGTGCGCTGCTCCAGCTCCATCCCCCACTGGAGGAGGCACTTTGGGCACAGCCCTGGTCACTCACATTCCCTGTGATCCATGTTGGGAACACACCTGGCTGCTTCGCCTTTCGGTTTGGCCTTAATTTTCCTCTGCTTCACATTCATCCTTTAAAAACACCCAAAACTTGGTTAAATGAAGGAAGTTGATTGAATATATCAGCAGTTCCATAATTTCTCAGTTGTTTTAGAGGGAATTTAGGATTTGGGGACGCGTTCTGTGTTGAGTACTGCTTTTGCTAAGAGGCAGGAATTTGATCTCACCCTTCTTGTGTTGCTAAGAACTCCTCCCCTGACCCAAACCCCAACTCCACCCTTGGGATACCCTATAAAAATTCCACAGCCCTGCCTTTCCCCTGCCTTTGGGAGTTAAGAAATGGATTCCCAGAGGATCAGCCCTATTCTCAGTGTATTCCAAGAGGATGTACCTGTTTCCCTGGATTCCCAGAAGATTCTGACTCTGTCACTGGTTTTTTTTGTTTGTACTACTGCAGTTCTGTTTTTATTTTTTCCTAATAAAAAGCTGTTATTTCTACTCCCATATCTTTGCCTGAGAGCTCCTTAATTTCAAAAGTATTAATATTTTTAGAGTTTATAATAATAATAGTGATAATAGTAATAATTAGTAGTAGTAGTAGTAGTAGTAAAAGGGAGGGAGTTTACATTTTCTATTTCAGTGGAGGCTCCTGAAATGGGGAGACACCCCCAAGGCTGGGCCATGTAAAATAGTTCCTGTAATAGGTAAACTGGTTTATGGATATGCAACAGGCTGATGTAATTAAAACTAGATTAATTAGGGGTGTCCGCAAAAATAACTAGGGTGGTCTTCGTGGCCAGAACAACTTTTGCTAAGTTGTCCTTGTCTCGCACAATATCAGCCTGTTGCATATTCATCAAGTTTTTGCATATCCATATAGTACTTTACATATTCCATGAACAAAATTGGCTTCATCCTGTTTGGGGGTCCCACCTCCCTCCCAGCTCAATTTGGGGTGTCCCATCCCCCTCCGAGCTCCCTTTTGGGATCCCATTCCCCGCCATCCCAATTTGGGGGTCCCTCTGATTGGCTGGAAATTACCCCGCACGGTCTCTGAGTATTTCCCGCAGTGAGAGGCCTTGGTCTGTTGCTGGCAAGTGATGAGTCAGAGTCGGGCCGGGCGCTGATTGGCTGAAAATCGCTGAGCGGGGCCAGTGCTCTGAGTTTGTGCCCAGCAAGTGGAACGTCATCAGTGCCACGCGTTCTGATTGGTCGGGATCAATTTTGGGGTGGGGATGGGAGGAACTGGGGTTACTTGGGGTTTATTTGGGTTTATTTATTGTTTGTTTGGGGTTTATTTGGGGTCATTTATGGACTATTTAGGGTTTATCTTGGGTTTTACTTGGTTTATTTGGAAGTATTTGGGTTTTTTTGGGCTTATTTGGAATTATCTGATGTTCTTGGGGTTTATGTTGTTGTATATGAAATTATTTTTTAGTTGTATTTGAAATTATTTGAGGTTTTTTTGACTTAATTTGGAAGGTTTTTTTGGTTTTTGGGGTTATTTGGATTTGTTTGGGGTTATTTGGCGGACTTTTAGGTATTGTTTGGAGGTTTTTGGGGTTTATTTCAAGTATTTTGGGGTTATTTGGGTTATTTGGGGTCATGTGGGTTCAAAGAACTGGGAATATTTCTCCTGCAAAAAATGTGAATTTTTCCTTAAAAATTCGAGACTTTTTCCCCAAAACACAGGGAATGTTCCCTTAAAAATCACCGGCTTCTCCCAGCCCATAGCGGCGCACCCCGCCCCAAACCATCCAATCACCGCGGGTCTCTCCTCAGGAACACCGGCCTCCCCATGTGCCGTTCCAACCAATCACCACAGATCTCCCCTCTGCTACTCCTGCCTCTCTCAAGCTAAACCAACCAATCACCGGGCATCTCCCCTCAGCAGCGCCTGCCTCTCTTTCCTCAATATACCCAATCACTGGGCGTCTCCCCTCGGCAAAGCCCGCCTCCCTTGCCCCTCTCCTGTCAATCGCTGAGCCCTCTACGAAACCAACCAATCACCGGGCGTCTCCTCACAGCAACTCCCGCCCTCCCCGCGCTGCTCCAGCGAATCAGAGCCGAGCCCGAAGCAGCGCCCCCTGACCCCGGGGCCGGGCATGGAGCGGGCGCCCCCTCCCCCTCCGCCCCCGGGACCCCCTCAGGGACCCCCGGGAGCCGCCCCGGGCTCGGGCGGGTCCTGCGGGAGGCGCTGGAGAGAGCGGGGGAGGCGCTGGGAGAGGACGGGGGGCTCCGGGAGCTGCTGAGGAGGCGCAGGGACAGGTGAGGGGTCCTGGAGGGGTCGTGAGGGGAATTTGGGGAGGGGTCTTGAGGAGGTTTGGGGGGGATTTGGGGAGGGTCTGGGGGGAACTTGAGGGGGTTTTAGCGGGGTCTGGAGGTGCTGGGGGGGCTATGGGGGGAATTTGGGGAGGGGTCCTCGGGGGGTGTCACGATCCGTCACAACCTGCAGGCAAACATCTCGCTTTGGTCAGCTTGCCTCCCCCACACACCTGCCCCGGGCTGGGGGTTTCAGTGCCAGTCCTTGGAAGGAGCAGAGGGGCCTTTTCACATGGGGGTTCCATGTCTCAGTCCTTGATGGAGAGGCTCCTTCCATCTCAGTCTGTCTGTCCCGGTGGTTGTAAAACAGGTGAGGGTCTTCTGTGGGGGGACCACCTGAAACTCAGGAGAAGTCCAGCCAGGCCGAGAGGTGGGACAGCTCCCAAGGCTGTTGTTGCAAAAAGGGCACGGTGCCCCTTCTTCTTCTCCTTGGGCTCAGTGTAGCACACAGCAAACAACACCTGTGAGAACAATGGCTTAGCACTGTGCTCTCAGGTCTCGGGGCCATTGGTGTGTGTAACTTTCTCCTACAAAGCCAGAGATTTTCGGGGTGGGGTCTTCTCTTCATCGGTCCCCAAATGAAGATCATGAGGCAGATGAGGGAAAATTCGGACAGACTCTTGCAAGGACCAATTTCAAGTCTTTATTGTTTCTGTTGGGTATGGTCCATTTGCTTGCCTCAGCTGGAGGTTGTACTTGTTAAAAACGTGAATCACTTGGTTTTAGAATTTTACAAGTTTAATAGTAATAAAATTTTTATAAAAATAGTAATATAATTAGAGTAATAAAAATTTGAATAACTGAGATTTAGGACGATACAAGGCAATAAGAACAAAGAGTTACTGACGCTCTGGGTACCTTTTTCTGGGCAAAATAAGCCCAAACAAGGACACTCATGCACAGAGGTTAGTGCTTAAAAGCAATAGCCTATTGCATATTCATACATCTCATGCATGATGCATAAATTCTACTCAAACAAAGGATTCTGTCTGGTCAGTGTCAACTTCTTCCTTTGAATGCTAATGGAGTCCTCAGGGCAGAGCAAGGCGGGAAAAAGTTAGTTTCTTCTGACAATGGAGCAATAAATTCTTTTTTCTGAAAGATTTATCTGTCCTGTGGTTGCTTTCTGGTGTGAATGCCTCATTCCTTTCTTTAAAAAATATCCTACTGTTGAAGATTGCAATGCAAGATATCTGTATGGCAGATTGTCTTTTGTCAAGTGGGCAGTTTGCCTTATCTCTCTCTTTGAGTGACCACATTCACCTCCCTCGGGAGGGGACATCTGCTGATAACAGACTATTGAATGTCACTGCATGACTGATAAGAACTGAAACATCTCCTTGTGAGATGCTCCGCCCAGAGGGAGGAGCCAAGCATTCCTACCCAGATATAATCCAGAGGTTTTTGAGACACCAGCACAGCTTTCTCCACTGGATTCCCCAGAGGAACAGCAGCTGCCTCTTCTTCCTCGGGATCTTCAGAGGAAGAACACATCCTTCGCTGCAGGATCCCTGCTCCAACAGACCCACCCCTGACCCTGCAGGAAGACTGCAGCCACATTTCCAATTGGACTGCCACCAACACCCCACAGCGTGTCAGGTTGGCTTCTGACTCTGTCAGTGTTGTTCTAGTGTGCTGCATTGTTTATTTTATTCTTTTTTTTTTCTTTTCCCTATTAAAGAACTGTTATTTCCTGCTCCCATATTTTTGCCTGAGAGCCTCTTAATTTAAAATTTATAGCAATCAGGAGAGGTGGGGAGGGTTTACATTGTCCATTTCAGGGGAGGCTCCTGCCTTCCTTAGCAGACTCCTGTCTTTCCAAACCCAGACACTTGGTATCAGTCAGAAGGCAGAAGCTGTTGTCCCGTCCTGGAATGATTTTTACTTAAAGTGATTATCTGCAGCACAGAACCACCATCCACTATTGACTTTCACAGGACAATGACATTCTTACAGAGATGCTGTCAAGTTGCCTTGTGTGCTTCTGGCTGTTTTTCTTGCTCTCTGGATGAAAACATCAGCCCAGCGTCTGATGGCCAATGCTGCGGGTGCTGCCCGTCTGGCTGTGGCCAGCAGCTCGTGCCCAAACACAAGCGGGTGCCTTCTGGGCAAGGGGATGGACTGGCACGAGCAGCCATTTTCCCTGGTGTCACGGTTTGATGCTGGCACAATGCCAGTGCCCCCATGAAAATACATTCTCCCTGGTGTCTGCTGTGAGATGTGACCAGGAACAGAGTGAAGCAGGCTCCAGCTTCGGAATACAAAGAAAAAAAACTTTATTAATTTACAATATATAAAAGAAACACACAGAAAGAATGAAAACCTTCCAAACATTCCTCCTCCCCCCAACCAAATTCCCAATACATCCCAGTAAGGCAAAACCTTGGACTCGCAATTCAGTTGCCACCCCTCCGGTCACCAACTGTCAGTCCATCACCACCCCTCAGATAATCAACTCTCAGTTCATCAAGGAGAGAGGAGTCCCTCTTGTGCCACAGGCTTCCCCAGGAAACACAGTTGAAACCTCTTGTGTTTCCATGTCACACGTGGCACCGCCCGGAGATCATTTCCCATGGTGACATCTTCCTTCCATGCCCAGTGCTCTCACCACTGCACATGGACCAGAGCTGCTTCTGGGGTTCCCCTTTTAAGGATGCTTTGACAGGTTCCAAAAATGAGCACAGTCTCTCACTTTTGGGACACCTGTTCCTCCCAAATTCACCCCCTGGGGCCGAGGGGTCTCAAGAACAGAGATCTTCTTCCTCACTGAAGGCAGAGGGCACCACCACCCTCCTCATCCATCTCTGTTCATGCCACTCCTTCACATCACATCACTGCACTCTCTTGGCTCCGAGCCATTGCCTCCCCCTAAATGCAGTCTCTGTGTCACAGGAAAAATGGTTCTGTCCATGGCTATGCAAGAAAAGTCCAGCCAAAGGCCAATCCATCATTTCCTCCCGCCTAAGATTCTTCTCAACTTCTCTTGTGGCCCATCTCCTCTTATCTCATCTCTATCTCTCTTCTCATTCAACTCCAGGAGGATCAGCATTTGTAAGGTTTCCATCATCCAAGAAAAGGGTTAAAATCTCGGGCTCTGCCTGCCCAGAACTCCCACGCTGGCCCTGCCAGGCACCTTCTCTCTGCACCCCTTCTCCTTCTCGGCTGTGCTGCCAGCACAAGATGGCAAATTTCAAGGTGGCACAGGCACAGACACCGTCTCTCCCTCTCTCTGTGGCCGCTGCCCGATGCCTCTCAGTGCTCCTCCACCCTTCCATCCTGCAGGGGCCTTCACCTCCCTTCTCTGTCCAAGGCCCGGCTCCCCTCACCCGGCCGCATGGCTTCCCCTCCCGCACCCAGCCCGCAGCCGGGCAGGGCAGCTCTGAACCCGCCAAAACCAAGAGAGCTTCCCCTGGGAGTTCTCTGCTTTTAACCCCCTGTGTGCTCAGAGGTGAATCCATGTCCTCAGCGGCCACACCAGGTGCCAATATTCAATTCTGAGCACTGATTGGTTTGACCACGGCATCCCAAGAAATCTCACTTCCTTTTCAAACCGGGACAGCGAGACAAAGGGATCCGAACAGAAAATCCTGAACTAGCTCAAAAACCCAAAAATAGGGGCTAAATTTGAAATGAGCGGCTTTGATTGTCCACCACAGCCCGCGCCTCTCTATCCCCGCTCCCACCTGCCCAGCGCCTCAAGGTTCCCCCTTCCCAAAAAAACCCCAGCCCGGGGCTGCAGCGTCCCGGAAAGGTCTCAGCCAATGGGAGCGGAGGCAGGTGGCATCTTAGCCAATGAGAGCTCGAGGCTTTGGATTTCCTCATCGGTTACATGGCAGAGCTCGTGGCCGATCCCTGCCCGGAAGCGGCGGCAGCCAATGAGAGCGCGCGGCGCTGCCGAGCCCGCCCTGCTCCGGACTGGCGCTCCCAGCGCAGCGCGGCTGCTTTGGGGCTGCTGCTCCCTGCCCGGCCCCGGCCATGGGGCGAGGGGCGGCAGCTGGGGCCCTGCTGGTGGCACTGGTGGTGCTGGGAGCCCCCCTGGGCTGCGGTGCGGAGGTCTGGAGTGAGCGGGGGGGCGGGAGGCGCTGGGACAGGGAGGGAGAAGGCAGAAAAGGGGGCGAAGGGGGGAGCCCGGAATGGAGCGGGGGAGGAGGGGACCTCCCAAAGTGTTGCGGTGTGTTTTAACCTTCCGGGTCCCTTCCCCAGGTGTGCCAATACTCCTCTTCCCCTTCCCCCCTCACCCCCTGCTGGGCTGTCAATCAGTTTTAACATTCCAGCAAGGCATCGTGTGGTTTGTCACTTTCAAAGGATGCCCCTCAGGCCCAGAAGTCATTGGTCTGTCTAGGTGTCATCCTCCCCTGAGACCCTGCCCCTCCCACCTTGTTGGTGGCTCACCTGTCCCCTCCCCTCCCCCTGCCCCGGGGAGCTTAAAAGGTGAATCAGGCCATGCGGTTGGCATTCTGTTGGAGCTGTTGCCAAGATTCAGACCTCTGTGACCATGGAATGAAACTCTGGATATTAAACCCTCCAGCAGAATCCATCTCCTTTTCCTCCTCACCATTTGCCTGAAGCTTTCTTCCTGAGGTAAACCGAGTTCCTTACAAGCCCGGACTTGTTCGGCTGCCTAGCTGCAACCACCAGCAAGCTAAAGGTGTCTCTGGGGTGATACACCACAGCTGCTGCCTTTGGCCCAGCAGCAAGGGTCAGACTGGCCCATGCACAATCTAACTGGTAATATTGGGATACATATTCCAATATTTTGGCGTCCCTGAGTCGGGCAGGTGACTCTGCAGCCCCAGACAGACTCTCACTACCTTGGACAGGCTTCTGGCAGCTGTGCACCCAGCTGAAAGAGCGTTGGTTGCATCGCTCTCAGCTAGAGACTTTGGGAATATTCCCAGAAGAAGTTTTGCGGGCTGTTCAGCGCCTCTGGAAAGCCCAGCTCCATTGTAGTGAGCAGATTTTCCAGAGGAAGAACAGGGCAGCCTCTCTTGCCCATAGAGAGGTCTTGTTCCTGTGAAGAGACCTGCCTAGACCCAGCCAGCTACAGCTTCCATTTCGGGTGAGTATCTCTGGTCTCGGTGGAGCAGAAGCAAAAAAAAAAAAAAAAACAGACTCTGCCGTGAGTTCTGTTCCTTTTTTTGCCTTTGCATTTTTGGCTGCGCAGCCTCCACAGAGGGAATTCATTGCATTCTAGGCTTTTAGCTTTCTGCGGCGTGTGTTGTTCTCTTTTAGAATTCGCGCCGGAGCGGGAGTGCTCTCTGCCCTTCCCCCCGGCTCGGCAGCGCAGCGTGCTCGGCTCTCTGTGCGGGGGAGGGGGACTCTGCTCTCTCTCTCTCTGCTCAGGGGACCCCGGTTTTGGCTTGCCACGTGGCCGGGGGATCTCTCTCGGTGCAGGGTGGGGGGTGTTCTCTGCACACGCGGCGCAGGAGGCCCTGGTTTCGGCTTGCCACGTGGCGTGGCTGCTCTCTCAGCTTCGCGGGGGGGCTGCATTCCACGGCGGGGGGAGGCTTTGTTTCTGCCTCGGCTCGGCAGGGCGTGCCCTGCTGCTGCTGCTCAGGAATTTTAAAAGCAGTATATACAGCTGCATTGTAAGGCTTTTGTCTGTTCGTTATCGCTTTCCTATCTGTGGTTGTTTTTTAGAAATTGGTAGCTGATTTTGGCTTTGTTTTCAGTCAGGCGGGATTTAGTACTTTGCCTTTTACATCTAACATGGGTTCGAAACTCAGCATTGTACAAAAAGGGGTGTATTATAATATTGTTAGCATTTTAGTCAGTGGTAATGTGAAGTTCTCAAAAGGAAAATTGAAACAGTTTATAAGATGGCTTTTTCTACACTTCCCAAAAATCTCCCCTGAAGAAATCCACAATATTCAATTCTGGGATAAAGTTGGGAATGAATTGATAACTTTAGGACAATCTGGCAATGCACCCTCAGCTGAATTTGTGTTCTGGAGTTTACAAATTCGAACAGCCTTGCTCAAACAGAAGGAATTGGAGAAAAAGTCAAATGCCAAGCCATGTATCTCTGCTCTCCCTGTTTCTCCCTCTCCTAGCTCTAAAATCCCTAAACCTCTTACCCCAAAGCTTGGTATTTTAAAGACAGCACACTCATTGGGAAGTCAATTCCCAGAGTTTGCTAAAATGCCTGAGTTGTCCTGTTCACAAGGCCCTGGCCAGGCTGCGTGGAACCTTTCCCAATCCCCTGTGTCCCCTGCTCTGAAACCCAGAGCACGTGTCAGCTTTCCAGAGAGCAGTGATGCCCAAAATGGCCCCCAGTCCCTATGGGATCCACAAGATGGTGGATGCCATGTGGCATCTTCCCAAACCTGGTCTTCTTCTTCCCAAATTCCTCTTAAGCATTCCAAAATTCCATCCCCCTCTCCTCCTGTTCGACACCCTCCCCCCTCCCCCTCCCTTTACTGCAGTCCCCTCGGCTCCGCCCGTCTACTCCTCCCAGGGGGTGTCTGCTGACGTGATGTCACCAGGTGTCCCCACCCTCTGCCTGCCCCTTGACCCCGCCCCCTGTTCCCACAGTGTCCCGGCCACTTGCCAGCCCCCTGTCCCCGCCCCCTTTGCCCATTGCGTCCCCACCCCCTCCCCGGGTTCCCACGGTGGGGACACACCCACTGCCTGTCCCCAAACCTGTAGCTGTGATCCCAATGCTTCTGATTCACGGGATACAGGGCAGGGAACAGCAGACCCAATGCATAATCCCATGTTGTCACTAGCTCCTGTTACCTTTCAGCCTGCAGCTCAGAGAGGAGCAGCCCCAACTGCTAATTGGAGTTCTTTTGGACGACAATTGATTAAAGAGATCTGTAAATCTCATAAAGAATATGGTCCACACAGTCCATATTTCCGTGGCCTTTTTAAATACTGAACTGTGTAGGATTGTGGTAATTCCACATGATTTAAAACAGCTTTTTTCCTGCCTCATGACCTCCACAGAATTCAAATTATGGGAATTAGCATGGAAACAACTGCTAAAAGATGCTCTCCCAGGCTTACAGGCTGATCCAAACAGAGCAAAAGACAACAGTGGTAACCCTATCACCATAGAGCACCTCTGTGGTGAGGATCAATGGTCTTCACCCTCAATCCAAGCTACTGCAATTCCTGCAGAAACACTCGAGAAAGTTAAAGAAGCAGCTGAAAAAGCATTTTTTCCCTCCAACCTGAGGGGCCTTTAGAGCCCTATAGTAAAATTAAACAGTTACCATCAGAGCCCTTTTTGAAATTTGTAGAAAAGTTAACTAGAGCCATTGAAATACAAGTTAAAAAAGTGAATGCTAGGGAAGCGATTTTAGAGGAAATGGCGTTTACAAATGCAAATGAACAGTGTCGAGCAGCAATCCTGAGCCTTCCTATAGAACCTCCCCCTACACTAAAAGATATGCTTCTAGTCTGTAACAGGAAAGTGCCTCTGATGAGTGTGGCTGAAGACACCAGACCAAGGCTGCTCTCAAGACCACCTCAGCCATTGCCAGCCTGCGCCTTTTCCCTCAGCACAGCAGTACCCTGGGCAGCAGCGGAGACCAGCAATGGTTGAGCCCACAAAACCATGCCTGCTTTGTAATAACCTAGGACACTGGAGTAACCAGTGCCCCCTGAAAAAGGGAATTTGATGAATTTTGAAATGGCAGGGGAGGAGAACTACAAGCCCTCCCTGGGGGTCAACAACAACAAAAAAACTGAAAAGGGAGCCCCTGCCTGCCAGGTGTGCAGACACAAAAAGAGCAGGCCAAGGGAATAAGGGTAGCAAAACAAATCAAGCGCGCGATAATATTAATATTTGTGTAAGTGAAGCAGGTGCTTCAAAGACCAAGCCTACTGGTCCACTGTTGAAAGTGAAACAAAATAACCTTTGTTATGATTTGGGTGATCCTATGTTAACCACGTTTTCTGTCAATGAGCCTTACAGGTTGCAGCTGACAGAGTCACTCCACCTGAAGGACATTGACTGGCATTTTGTCTCTGTAAATCCTGAACAGAAGGGTACTTGGAACCGAATTCGTTGTAAGTACATCGTCATTGCGGACACCAAACACACACCACAACAGATCGAGATTGCTCCAGGAATGACAACATCAGATCCTGAGCAATTCGTTCTCAGCCTGCACTGTTTCCACCCACCCCTGTTTATTCCCAAGGGACAAATTGTTGCTCAAGCTATCCCTGTACCATCCTAACATGAAAGTACTGAAAAACAAGGGCCCACAGTCGCCCGGGTCCAAGTTATTGGCAAGGACAAACCTAAATTATGGTGTAACCTCAGTGGGGGTGGGAAGTCAAAACGCATTGAGATGCTTGTAGACACAGGTGCAGACTGCACAGTGATTTCAGTACAAGACTGGCCAGCACATTGGCCTTTGCAAAATGTTGCTGGTCACCTTCGAGGTGTAGGAGGTCTGCAATTGGCAAGACAATCCAAAAGCATTATTCATACTGAGGGACCAAAGGGACAATTGGCAAATATCCATCCATTTGTGTTAGATTATTCGGAACCTTTGTTAGGGAGAGATTTAATGGCCCAGTGGGGTGTCACCATTGATATTCCAGACTCTCCACAGCATTTTTGCGCAGCAGTCATTGAACAACAGTGCCCCATCCAAAACTGAAGTGGAAAACAGACAAACCAGTTGACGTGAAACAGTGGCCGCTCAGTAAACAAAAAATAAAGGTGCTTGAGGAACTAATGGAAGAGCAACTACAAAAGGGCCACATTGTGGAGACCATGTCCCCATGGAACTCTCCAGTGTTTGTCATCCAAAAAGCTGACAAAAAGAGATGGCAACTTCTTCACGACCTCCGACAAATTAATAATGTAATTGAAGATATGGGTTCTCCCCAACCTGGTATGCCATCCCCAACAATGCTTCCCCAAGATTGGAAATTAGCTGTTATTGATATTAAAGATTGTTTTTTCCAAATCCCCTTGCATCCTGACGATGCACCGCGTTTTGCATTCTCTGTCCCTTCCACCAACATGGAATCCCCTATGAAAAGGTACCATTGGACCGTTCTTCCTCAGGGCCTGAAGGTATCTCCAGCTATCTGCCAGTGGTATGTCTCTTCCCTGCTTTCCCCAGTACGTGCAGCCGCAGAGAAGGCCATCATCTATCATTATATGGATGATATCCTCGTGTGTGCCCCCAATGATGATTTACTAACACATGCGCTTGACCTAACGATTGATGCATTGATTGTTGCAGGGTTCGAGGTCCAGGAAAAGAAAATTCAAAAGATGCCATCTTGGAAGTATTTGGGCTTAGAAATTGGAAATAGGGCCATTGTTCCTCAAAAACTAGAAATCAGTCCAAGAATCAAGACCCTTGTGGATGTCCACAAGTTGTGTGGGTCTTTGAATTGGGTAAGACCGTGGCTCGGTCTGACTAACGAAGACCTTGCCCGTCTCTTCAATTTATTGAAAGGGGGAGAGGACCCACGTGCTCCTAGGTCTATTACCCCAGAGGCACGGAAAGCTCTAGAAAAGGTTCAGATTGCAATGTCCACAAGACAGGCCAACCGATGCCGGCCTGACCTGCCATTCAAATTTATCATTCTAGGTAAGTTGCCACACCTCCATGGAATTATTTTCCAGTGGGAGGAAAAACAAACACCTAAGGCAAAGGACACACCAAAAAAGGACCGGGACCAGAGGGACTCTCTCTTGATCATAGAATGGATTTTCCTCAGTCACAAAAGGTCCAAGAGACTGACAAAGCCTCAGGAGCTGTTAGCGGAACTGATCCGGAAAGCAAGGACCCGGATCAGGGAGTTAGCAGGATGTGATTTTAAGTGCATTCACATTCCAGTTGAGTTAAAATCAGGTCAAAACACTATGAAAATACTGGAACAATTGTTTCAAGAAAATAAAGTGTTGCAGTTTGCTCTGGATTCCTACTCAGGACAAATTTCAGTGGCGCGGCCCGCTCACAAATTGTTAGAAAGAGATGTTCAATTTACTTTAAAATTGAGAAGTGCTCTAAATAGGAGACCTTTAAAAAGGGCTCTGACTGTCTTTCCAGATGCGTCTGGGAGGTCCCACAAGTCCGTTATGACCTGGAAGGATTCTCAAACACAGCAGTGGGAGACAGACGTTGCTGAAGTGGAAGGCTCACCTCAGGTTGCTGAATTGGCTGCAGTTGTTAGGGCTTTTGAAAGGTTCTCAGAACCATTTAATCTGATTACAGACTCTGCATACGTGGCAGGAGTGGTATCCAGAGCAGATCAAGCAATACTGCAAGAAGTGTCTAACATCACACTTTTCGAATTGCTCTCAAAACTGGTAAAGTTAGTCACTCACCGAGAGCAACCATTTTACGTGATGCATGTCAGGTCACACACTGACTTTGCAGGGTTTATCGCTGAAGGCAACAGAAGGGCAGATGCTCTTGCTGAACCTACAGTGATGGCCACTCTCCCAAATGTTTTTGAACAGGCAAAAATCAGCCACCAGCTTTTCCACCAAAATGCACCTGGCCTGGTTCGTCAGTTTAACATCACTCGAGAACAGGCCAAAGCGATTGTGGCCACATGCCCAAATTGCCAACAACATGCACTCCCTACGGTGAGTATGGGAGCAAATCCAAGGGGACTGAACAGTTGTGAATTGTGGCAAACAGATGTTGTGGAAGGGGCTAGCAGCGGGCCTGTTAGCTAAAGGAGCAAGAAGTAAGAAGAAGAAGAAGCTGATAAGGAGCTTTCTCCAAGGCCGTAACCAAGGAGATTGAGAGAAGGAAGATAAGAGTATTCTGCAGCTAGATGAAGCGATTTTAGAAAGTTAGGTGGAGTCAGAGTAACTTTTCACCAATGGCATGATATTGAATTATTGTGGTCAATAGCTAAGGTAGAAGAAGGGTAAACAACTGGAAAGTGTATAAAAGATCAGCCATTTTCATTAATAAACGGTTGCCAAGTGTTACCAACTGAGACT
Organism: Zonotrichia leucophrys gambelii; assembly: GCF_028769735.1. Lineage (NCBI taxonomy): Eukaryota > Metazoa > Chordata > Aves > Passeriformes > Passerellidae > Zonotrichia > Zonotrichia leucophrys. Next base: position 41,305 of record NW_026992522.1, on the reverse strand, counting down.
ACTTGTGGTCTCTGCTTTATGTCGTGACCGCCTCGACTGCGACATTTTGGTGACCCCGACGTGATAAGAACATAGTCGGTGGGGGCCCATACGGGGTCCTAGCAATTGGCAACCGTGACCCACTGGGACGTAGTGGGGGAGGTGGCGTTGGTGCAGCTGAGAGTGGCAGGTGGAAGCCACAGGGAGGTCCGGACCTGATTGCCTCCAATCAAGACACCTGGAAGTAGGTGAGCCACCAACTAGTAATAATGGGACAAAATTTATCTAAAGAGGAAGAAAGTGTTTTGTCTACATGGAAAGTTTTGTTAAGAAATAAGGGAATTAATACGTCAGACTATGCGCTTCGTAATATATTGCTGTGGGCTAAATCACAGAATTTTGGCACTGATCCCGACACAGCATTTAGTGTTAAGGCATGGAAGAAAGTCGGGGACAGACTTTGGCAAGTTATTCGAGCGGGAGATAAAACAGCTGTTGATTTAGCAGTAACCTGGAACTCGCTCTTTGAGGCTTTAAAAGAATGGAAAGTAGAGAGAGAAACGGAGCAAGATACGGACGAAGAGTCGGGGCTGATAACAGAACCTGACGGGGGGGCTGAGGCAGAGGGGCCTCTGAGGTAGAAGGGGGCTCTGATGGGGAACTTGGTGAAGAAAGTTCGGGCGCCATGGGAGTTACCTGGCACGCTTCCAGAGCTTCTGGGAAAGCTACCAAAGCTTCTGCGAAGGCTGCCAAAGCTTCTGGGAAAGCTGCCAAAACTTCTGGGCAACCTGCCCTAGCCTCTTCTTATCAGACCCCTAAGCCTCCTTATCTCACACCTGCGCAGCAGCTCGCGATGGTGCCTGTATATACTACACCGCTACGCCAGTTAGCTGAAATGTCTCTAGCAGCGAGAAAAGCCCAGCCATCTGCCCCCCCGCTTCCCTCCTCTCTGGTCCAGCCGTCTGCCCCCCCGCTCCCCTCTGAGATGCTTGGACAACCTGCAAGGATGTATCCTCCTTTACCTGACAGTAACTGCAACAGCGAGTCAAGTGATGAGTCTCCCGCAGTAACACCTGTGTTGGGGCAAGGAGCTCTGGTCCCTTCATCTTCTAAGAGCTCTAGCCTTACTGCCCCATGGACTTTGCCTCCATGCCAAGTCACTGTGCTTCCTCGACACCCTCAGGAGTTTTGGGAATTTGTTAGGAGGAAAGCAGTTGAAGAAAAGAATTGGGACATCATAGAAAGGTTAGGGGCTCCAAGAGTACCTCAGGAGAACAGTGCCAATGCAAATGTTGCTTGTGATAACCCTATGGCTTTTCCAGTTTTCAAAGCAGCTCCTGGAGCAGGACAGAATGACAGTCATCACATCTTCGCCTGGAGGGTTGTGCAAGACCTCCAATCAAAAGTAGCTCAGTATGGTATTAATTCCTCAGAGGTAATGCAGTTAATACGTGTGATTAATGCAGATTTGCTTGCACCTTATGATATCACTCATCTTGCTACAATTCTATTCCAGCCAGTACAATATGGTGTATTTCAAGAAACTTGGAGGCGAGTGGCTGAGCGCACGGCTTTAACAAATATGCAGTTGCCTCAACATGACCCTCGTCATGCTGTGGGTGTTGATGCCCTACTGGGCTCTGGGCCTTTTGCTAATCCAGATTTACAGGCAAGGTGGGATCCTTCGATTTTGGCACAAGCTCAGCAAATTGGCATGACTGCCTTAACTAAAACAATGGAAATGGCAGCTCCAAAGCAGAAATATGTTACTATACAACAAGGGACAAGAGAACCATTTTTGCAGTTTGCAGAAAAACTTGCTGCCGCTATTGAGAAACAGGTAGATGATGAAACTTTGCGAGAGAAATTGTGCGTACAATTGGCTAAAGAAAATGCAAACCCAGACTGCAGAAAGATTATTGACACTTTGCCTGGGGAACCCACCTTGTCTGAAATGGTTACTGCTTGCTCGAAAGTTGGTTCAGTTGAACATAAAATGGCAGCTCTTGCTGCAGTGTTAAGACCTTCAGCGAAGTGTTATAATTGTGGACAACAAGGGCACGTAAAGTCACAGTGTACTGTCCGGAAAACAACATTTAGGCCAAGTGCAAGCAGTGATGTTGTATGCAACGGTTGTGCTAAATCTGGGCACTATGCTAAGCAATGCAGGAGTAAATATCATGCAAATGGTCAGCTATTGCCGGGAAACCCAAAGAGGAGCGCGAAGGGGCGCGTGGGGAAACAAATACCCCAACAACCACAACAGCAAGTGCGGGTCTTCCCAGCCCTGCAAAGCTACCCATTTGCGAACAATTCTCAGGGGCAACAAGCGGATCCGCAGGGATTGATATACCCACCGCTGACACAGTAACCATTTTAACAAAAGAAATATGTAAAGTGCCTCTTGATGCCTATGGTCCGATAGGACGGGGATTGAGTGCGTTTTTGATAGGGAGATCAAGTACTACACTTTGAGGTATTCATGTGCATCTAGGGCTTATTGATGCTGATTATTTAGGGCAGATTCATGCTATGGTATCCATTGATGACCCTCCTGTCACTATTCAGAAAGGAACTTGCATTGCTCAACTTGTACCTTTTGTGAGTTCTGTTCCAAATACAGCGGACCGAAGTCGCGGCACAGGAAGCTTTGGATCGACAGGAGAACCTCAAGTGTTTTGGACTGAGAAAGTAACAGAGAGCCGTCCAGAAAAGACATGCACTCTCACCGCCAGTGGATGTCATCCAGGAACTATATCAGTAACAGGTTTGATTGACACTGGAGCAGATGTCACAATACTCTCGAGACTTTGCTGGCCTCAATCCTGGCCTCTTACTCGTGCAAGTTTTGGACTCCTGAGATTGGGTGGTGCTACAACAGGTGGCCTGTCAGCCATTGTAATTAATGTAAAACATCCTGATGGCCAACAAGCTAACATCAGACCCTATGTTGCCGATGCTCCTCAAAGTTTGTGGGGACGAGATTGTTTATCTCAATGGGGTGTCAAAATTACTACGGATTTTTAATGGGGGCCACTGTGTTGCAGGGCAATGAACGTCCAGTTGTACCCCTGACATGGTTGACAGATAAGCCTGTCCGGGTTCGCCAGTGGCCCCTGACTACTGAAAAGCTTACTGCCCTGCAAGAATTAGTTACAGAACAATTGCAAGCAGGACACATTGAGGAATCATTCAGTCCCTGGAACACCCCTGTTTTTGTAATAAAAAAGAAATCGGGAAAATGGAGACTTTTACATGATTTACGGCAGATAAACGCTGTAATGGCAACAATGGGAGCTTTGCAACCAGGCCTTCCTACACCCACGATGATTCCACAGGAATGGCAAATAGTTGTCATTGATCTAAAAGATTGTTTCTTCACTATTCCATTGGCTGAGCAGGACAAAGAAAAATTCGCTTTTACGGTGCCTTCTATAAATCATGCGGAACCTGATAAAAGATATCAATGGAAGGTACTCCCACAAGGCATGAAAAATTCGCCAACTATTTGTCAATGGTTTGTGGCACAGGCCTTGTCAAAAGTGCGGGAGCAATTTAAAAACTGCTACTGCTATCATTACATGGATGATATCTTGTTGGCATCTGACAACAAGCAACAGTTGTCAGCTCTTAGACAATGTGCTGTGACAAATTTGAAAGCCTTTGGTTTGGTCATTGCTCCAGAGAAAGTGCAGGAACACATGCCTTGGAAATACCTAGGTATGTTGCTGACCAACACTCAAGTTATGCCTCAACCTGTAAAGTTAGACATTGATGTCAAAACTGCTACTGATGTACAGAAATTGGTTGGTTTAATAGGTTGGATTCGATCATATTTAGGCATAACTAATCATCAGATACAGCCATTGTTTGATTTGCTTTCAGGCATCACTTCCTCCACTGATGAGAGGCAATTGACCTCAGCGGCAAAAAAGACCCTAGAAGAAGTTGAATTAGCCCTAGCACACAAATTTGTTAACAGGATAGATCCCTCTGTTGGTGTTCAATTGTTTATTTTGAAGGACCATGAAATACCATGTGGAATACTATGTCAATGGAATGATAATTGGGAAGATGAGTTGCATATTCTGGAATGGATATTTTTATCTTTCAGATCTCGGAAAACAGCTCCAGGACTTTATGAGCTTTTTGCAGATATTATCATCAAGGGTCGCAGGCGTTGTCATGAGATTTTGGGACAGGACCCTGTGACCATTGTGATACCTGTACAACAGTGGTATTTCGAATGGTGCTTTCAAAATAATCATGAATTGCAATCTGCCTTATCTTGTTTTACAGGCCAAATCTCGTATCATTTGCCTTCTCATCCTGTTCTAACACTGACTAAAGAGATCCCTTTTGAAGGCAAGCAAATTTGTTCTCCTGTTCCAGTGGAAGGTATAACAGTTTTTACAGATGGGTCCGGGAAAACCGGAAAAGCAGCTGTGTCTTGGAGAAAGGATGATCACTGGGAATATCAGACAGTGATTCAGCAGGGATCTCCTCAACTGGTTGAACTTTCTGCTGTTCTTTTGGCTTTTACTTTGTTTCCTGGTTCTGTAAACATAGTTACTGATTCAGTTTATGTTGCCAATTTGGTTAAGCATTTAGATCAAGCAGTGTTGTATAATATTCAAGAGAAACCATTGTTTACCATATTAGTGAAGTTGTGGACAGTTATTGGTGCTCGAAAACATTCTTACTTTATTATGCACATTCGCAGCCATACATCATTACCAGGATTTTTTGCTGAAGGCAATGCTTATGTAGATTCTTTAGTAGCTGCTGCTGCAATCAAAACTGTACCCAATGTGTTGCAGCAGGCAATTTTATCCCATCAATTTTTTCATCAGAGTGCTCAAGCTTTACAGCAGCAATTCAAATTGTCTACTGCCGAAGCAAAGTCTATTCTTTCCTCTTGTCCCGACTGTCATATGACTCATGTTACTCAGTATTATGGTACCAACCCTAGAGGTCTTTCTGCGTTAGAAGAATGGCAAACTGATGTTACAAAAATGCCAGAATTTGGTCGCTTTAAGTATATTCATGTTACAGTTGATACTTTTTCTCATGCAATGGTTGCTTCAGCATTCACAGGAGAAAAAACTCGAGATGCTATTCGTCATTTTTATCATGCCTTTTCTATTCTAGGTGTTCCGTGTCATGTAAAAACAGATAACGGCCCAGCATATGCTTCGCACAAAATGCAAGCATTCTTTCGTGCTTAGGGCATTGAGCATTCAACAGGTATTCCACATGTCCCCACGGGCCAAGCAATTATTGAAAGAGCTCACGGACTTCTTAAACGTCAGGTTCAAAAACAAAAAGGGGGAATGCAACAGGAGCCACCTCAAGTGAGATTAGATAAAGCTGTTTATGTGTTAAACTTCTTGCGTCCCCTGACTCACAGTTATCTCCAATCTTTTGCCATTTTTCTTCTTTGAATTCTAAGCAACCAAATTTCCATAGAAATGTCAAGGTATGGGTGAAGGATTTGATTACTGGTATATGGTCTGGTCCACTGGAACTGATAACCTGGGGAAGGGGTTATGCTTGTGTTTTGACAGATAATGGTCCTCGATGGGTTCCTGCTCGCTGTGTCAAACCTTACCTAGAGCGTGTGGGAAAGGACAGGATCGATGGTTCTGCAGCTGAAGCAGAGCGTGCGGATGACACTGGCTAAGACCATATATCGGTACTTGAAGATGGATGAAGGACAGGAACAATTGTATTAAGAGTGGGAACTTTGTTGATGGTTGTGATTGTGATTTTGTGTGTCCCCTCTCTGCTTGGGTTTTTGCAAAGGGCCCTGCAAAAATCCATAGCAGCTGTATTTACAGTTCAAAAACAAAAAAGGGGGAATTGTGGAAGGGGCTAGGAGCGGGCCTGTTAGCTAAAGGAGCAAGAAGTAAGAAGAAGAAGAAGCTGATAAGGAGCTTTATCCAACGCCGTAACCAAGGAGATCGAGAGAAGGAAGATAAGAGCATTCTGCAGCTGGATGAAGCGATTTTAGAAAGTTAGGTGGAGTCAGAGTAACTTTTCACCAATGGCATGATATTGAATTATTGTGGCCAATAGCTAAGGTAGAAGAAGGGTAAACAACTGGAAAGTGTATAAAAGATCAGCCATTTTCATTAATAAACGGTTGCCAAGTGTTACCAACTGAGACTACTTGTGGTCTCTGCTTTATGTCGTGACCACCTCGACTGCGACAAGATGTAACACACATACAGGCTTTTGGACGGCAGAAATATGTTCACGTTAGTGTAGATACCTTTTCTGGAGCGGTCTATGCTTCTGCCCACACAGGAGAATCATCTATCGATGCTATTAAGCACCTCTTACAGGCCTTTTTCTTCATTGGGCATCCCCAAGGAGCTGAAAACTGATAATGGGCCTGTTTATAAATCCAAGGAATTCGGGAGCTTCCTGCAGCAATGGGGAGTAGAGCACAAAACTGGCATCCCCTACTCCCCCACAGGTCAAGCCATTGTAGAAAGAACTCACCGTGATATTAAAAGGGTCCTAGACCAGCAACAACAGGTTCTGAAGGTGGAACCTCCCCACATCCGGTTATCCAGGGCGCTATTCACAATCAATTTTCTGAATTGTTCTTTTGACAGCCTGAACCCGCCCATCCTACGCCACTTTGGGGGGAGCAGTCATAGGTTGATGAAATAAAATCCTCCAGTTTTAGTAAAGGACCCTGAGACTTGGAAAATTGTGGGACCTTACAAATTGGTTACTTGTGGACGTGGATACGCCTGTGTGTCCACCCCCTCTGGCTTAAGGTGGGTTCCTTCCAAATGGGTAAAGCCCTATGTTCCCAAAGTCTCAGAGAAATCTGCAGAAGCGCCCCAGGTTGCTCATGCTGCCTGGAGAAGAAAACACCGCACGCGTTCTCTGGAGGAAATTCCATTTAAGCCTCCTATCTGGAATAGCTTGTAATATATGTTTGTTTCAAGTTCTTGTACCAGTTTAGATCCCACTGTTCGTGTGTAGCCTCGAGACGCCATGAGACCGAGCCTGCTTCTCGTCCTACTCGTGATCATCCCACCTGCGATCTCCTGCATAGTGCCGCAGCCCAAAGCACATATGGACTACCTTGACAAAGGCTCTTGGACATCAACAGGGAAACTGACAACGGGCTGAATGGACTGTTCAAAGGCTGGGGACTTTCGGGCTGGTTGGGATCTGTTCTGAAAACTGTGTTTTTAGTGCTGTTTATTTTAGTTATAGTTATTGTAGTTGTTAGCATTGTTTTTGGACGAATCAAACGCATGGTTCTCAAGTTAATTTCAAGCTCATCTCCCCCTCCTGAAGTCTACCATTTGGAAGCCCTCAGTGCTCCAATGGATGACCTGGAAGCCTCAGTTGAAAACACTGACCCTCCTGTAGAAGAAAAACCGATTTACCAACCACGGTGTGGCAAGCATTCTGCACCACAAACACAGTCTTCTTCTTTTTAAACAAAACTAGGGGAAGATTTTGCGGTGTGTTTTAAACTTTCAGGTCCCTTCCCCAGGTGTGCCAATACCCTCTTCCCCTCCCCTCCTCGTCCCTTGCTGAGTGAGTCCTGTCAATCAGGCTTAACATTCCAACAAGGTGTCGTGTGGTTGGTCAAGTTCAAAGGATGCCCCTCAGGCCTGGGGGTCATTGGCCTGTGTAGGTGTCCCTCGTCCCTTGAGACCCCGCCCCTCCCACATGGTTGGTGGCTCACCTGTCCCCTCCCCTCCCCCTGAGCTTAAAAGGTAATCAGGCCATGCGGCCGCGATTCTGCTGGAGCTGTTCCTAAGATTCAGACCTCTGTAACCATGGAATAAACCTCTGGATATTAAACCCTCCAGCAGAATCCACCTTTTTCTCTTCACCATCGCCTGAAGCCCTCCTCCTGAGTTAAACGGAGATCCTAACAAGCCTGGACTTGTTTAGTGCCCAGGATGATACACCACAGCTGCCACCTTTGCCTTAGCAGCGAGGGTCATACTGGCCCAGGCACAATCTACCTGGTAATATTGGGATTCATATTCCAATAGAAGTGTGTACCTAAAATGCATGGGGCCTCTGGGCCAGTCACAATAGGGTGTTTCTTCCACTCATTTCCAGTCAGGCTCACCTCAGCTTCCACCAAAGTAAAATCCTGTGATCCCCCTGTCACACCAGCAATAGAAACAGACCCCGTCCCCACATGTAATCCTTCCGTAAGCCACGAAGGTCCTTCAGGGAAAAGGACTCAATATTTGCATCTGATCTTGCACCTGCTGCTTTGACTCCTGATTTTATGTCAGGAGGCATTGAGGTTCCTTCTTCTTCATCCTCATCATCATCATCATCATCCACTGGTCGATTGGTCTTGTCCGTGCATTTCCTACTTGTAGTACTGGCAGCAACAGCCATTGGTTGAGGCTTATTTTCTGGTTTAGCTGCTGGCTTAGGCTCACTATCTGGTTTGGCTGCTGGCTTCGAGCCTGGGCTGTTGGCTGCAGCCTGAGTCACCGGGACAGTTGCTGATTTATCTCCCTGCCCCCCTGCCTCTGTCTGCTGCCTGACAGGATCTAGCAGTGAGCGATGAGCACAAGCCAGGGCCCAGCTCACTGCAATGACCTTCCTCTCCTTAGGCTCATCCTGGTACTTCTCTTTCAGATATTTCCCCACCTCAGCTGAGTTCTGAATTTGCTCATGGGGAAAATCCCAGACTATAGGGTCAGAGAATTCCTTCAGGATTTGGCCCATATCCTCCCATTTCCCACACCACTTAGGATTTTCCACACCTGGGTCTACTCCCGTGTCAGGGGCCTCATCAGCCTGTCTAGAAATCTCAGCCCTCATCCTAGAGAAGCAGCAGGCTGTATAGAGGAAGGTTACCAGATTGAATACCAGAAAGATGGTCTCTTTAACGTTCAGGGGAAACTGAACATCCTTCAATAGTGATGCAACAGATTCATAGGAGAAGAAGGAAAGCAAAGGCTGAAATGCCTGATCCCCTGCTGCTCCTCCTCTAACAAACTGGATGCATAACCATAGCCATGAACCATTCATACCTGGAGCAGACCCCAGCATGTTTATAAACTTTTTACACATCATTACCACCAAGCCCAGCAGGATAGCTATTCTGGTCACTGCCCCTCTGCTATAAAAACTACATATTAGGGACAATACTAAAGCTATTTCTGGGTAAGAAAATAAACCTAGGGACCACAGAGGTATTAAAACCTCAAAAAACCTTAGGGACCAGAAATGCATGCAAGCCTTCACCCCAACAGACATTATGAATTCAAAAAGCATGGCTATTAACTGCTTTATACAAACACAGAGTAATGGCAACCAAAATGCACTCAAAACAGGGATTTTACCTCTCTCTCGAGCCCCACGTGTTGGGTGCCGAATTTTGTCCCAGTTAAGGGTAAATTTGGTAGAGAATCTCCAAAGGGGGCCCCTCCAGAAAGCAAACCCACACGGCCCCTGCCCCCAACCGGTTTGGGAAGGATTCCTCAGAGAGAAGTGGAAAGAACCTGTTTATTTAACAGGCACAGCACCCCCAGCACACAGAATGAACAATACCGGATGACACCGCTCTGAAAAAGGTGACAAATTCAGAAAGTCTCTCTCGGGGGTGGTCGCTCTGTTCTCAGTCCCTCCGGCGCTGGGGCAGCTGCTGCAGCCACAAGGTGCAAACTCTCGGTGTTCCCAGGTCCCAGTCCGGAGCAGGTTCGAGAAGGTTGAAAAAAGGAAAGGAGAAACAGACCAGGAAGGAATTTGGACTGTTTAGCTAAACTAGCTAATGAGCAGGAGCAAAAGCAAGCAGAAGTGAAGCAGAAGTAAGAGCCAGAGAGAGAGAGAGAGCAAAGCAAAAAGGCGAAAGCAGAACTATGCACTGCCCCGTCTCCGTGTCCTTGATAAGAAAAACCCAAACAAAACTTTCACACTACAGAGACAGTCTTAAAGGCACAGAACATATGAAGGGGATACAAGCATCGTAACGTCACCCTAGGACACACGGGTGTCCTGAACAGCGTCATCCCATTGTTATCCTTTTGATACTAATTCTGTTTGGTTTTATTTTATCAGCAGTCCTATTCATTATGAATTGGAGCATGAAACAGCTGACAAGATTGACGTCTATAGTTAATGCACACAACTTGGCTGATGTCCTCTACACTGTGGACATCCCCATGACATTTGACACAAGGCAATTATGAATGAAGCCTATGTGTTTTGGAATAATCCTTGATTTCCATTTATGATTTTGTGGAAATTACATTTGATTTTTTGTGAATTGTTTTAGAAAATAATTTTTTTAAGTTTTGCTTGTATTAATATGTGTTGATTGCTTTTGCTTTTGATTATTTGTGACTGGTTTTAACCCTTTAAATATTGTTTTAAAAGTAATATTGTTTTAATTAATCAACCATTTGTGAAAATTGTTATGATAATCAATATTATGATTGTTTATTGTTTTCCTTTCCCCCTCCTTCTCCTATCCGTTTTTTTCCCTCTCTCACTCTATTTCCTCTCTTTCTATCGTCCCTATTTTTCCGGGTTATACTACCAACGTACTGCGAGTTCTGCAGACTCATCAATGATGCTCCAGAGTTCTGCTGATGAAGATCCCTCAAGACAATCGTGAGTCATGGGGTCGTGTGAGAGTCTGTCCGAATTTTCCCTCATCTGCCTCATGATCGTCATTGGGGGGCCACTGAAGAGAAGACCCCCTCTGTCTGAAATCTCTGGCTCCAAGGGAGAAAGTCATGTGCCTGAGACCTGAGAGCACAGTGCTAAGCCATTGTTCTCACAGGTGTTGTTTGCTGTGTGCTACACTGAGCCCAATGAGAAGGGGGCACCGTGCCCTTTGTGCAACAACAGCCTTGGGAGCTGTCCCACCTCTCGGCCTGGCTGGACTTCTCCTGAGTTTCAGGTGGTCCCCCCACAGAAGACCCTCACCTGTTTTACAACCACCGGGACAGACTGAGATGGAAGGAGCCTCTCCATCAAGGACTGAGACATGGAACCCCCATGTGAAAAGGCCCCTCTGCTCCTTCCAAGGACTGGCACTGAAACCCCCAGCCCGGGGCAGGTGTGTGGGGGAGGCAAGCTGACCAAAGCGAGATGTTTGCCTGCAGGTTGTGACCGCTGCACCAAGAAGACAATGGCTCTCGCTTACTGCTGAGAGCATGGACTACCTGTTACATCTATTCCTTATTGTATCTGTATCCCCCCCTCGCAATTTCCAATAGAGTTATCATAATAAAAACCTCTGAGTTAGCGAGAGACTTCGAGATCTCCCCAACGTAACAGGCGGATCCTCGACTGGACTGGACCAAAGGACCCCATCTCTACATTTTGTAGCTGTATCCCCTCTTTATCTCTCTCTCTGTTTTGTCTCTCTCTCTTCCCCCATCTTTTTCTCTCCCTTAATCCCTCTATCGCATTTTGCTGTGCTCATTCAATGAAGGTGCATTTGCTTCAATTATCATTGCAAACCCCCTTGTACCGTGATGGTTCTTTTGCACCCTGAGATCAAATCCATGAACCATCACAAAACCCGTCCCTGACGACGGATCGTGACAACCCGAGGACCCCTCCCCAAATTCCCCCCCAGAGCCCCCCCAGCAGCCCGCCGCTAAAACCCCCTCAAGTTCCCCCCAAACCTCAAGACCCCTCCCCAAATTCCCCTCACGACCCCTCCAGGACCCCTCACCTGTCCCTGCGCCTCCTCAGCAGCTCCCGGAGCCCCCCGTCCTCTCCCAGCGCCTCCCCCGCTCTCTCCAGCGCCTCCCGCAGGACCCGCCCGAGCCCGGGGCGGCTCCCGGGGGTCCCTGAGGGGGTCCCGGGGGGCGGCGAGCGGGGCGGGGGCGCCTGCTCCATGCCCGGCCCCGGGGTCAGGGGGCGCTGCTTCATGCTCGGGTCTGATTGGCTGGAGTGGCGCGGGCAGGGCGGGAGTTGCTGAGGGGAGATGCCTGGTGACTGGCTGGTTTCGTAGAGGGTACGGTGATTGACAGGAGCGGGCGGGGGAGGCGAGCGGTGATTGGTTGGATAGAGGCAAAGAAGGCGGGAGGTGCTGAGGGGAGAGGTGCGGTGATTGATTGGTTGGTTCGGGCGCGTGAAAGGCGAGCGTGTCTGAGGGGAGGCGTGCAGTGATTGGTTGGATCGGAGCACAAAGAGGCCGGTGTTCCTGAGGGGAGGCATGCAGTGATTATTTGGTTTGGGGCAGTACGCGCCGTGATTCGTTAATTTGGGAGATGAAGCATGGTGATTGGATGGTTTGGGGCAGGGCACGCTGCTATTGGCTGGGAAAAGTCCGGGATTTTTAAGGGACATTCCATATTTTTTTTTGGGAAAAACTCTCATATTTTTAAGGAAAAATTCCCGTTTTTTGCAGGGGAAACATTGCCGGATTAATTGACCCCACATGACCCCAAATAACGCCAAAATACTCAAAATAAACCCCAAATACCTCGAAAAAAACCCAAACATTACCTAAAAGTCCCCCAAATAACCCGGAACAAATCCAAACAACCCCCAAATAACAAAATAAACCACCAAATAAAACCCCAAAAACACTAATTCATTTCAACTACACCTAAAAAACCCCATATACACCAACATTAACCCCAAGAACCCCAAGTAATTCCAAAGAAGCCCCAATAAAACCAAATAAGCCCAAAGAAACCCAAATACTTCTAAATGAACCCAAATAATTCCAAATAACCCCAAATAAACAGAAATAAAGCAAGTAAAACCCAACAGAAACCCCAAATAGTCCATCAATAACCCTAAGCAAACCCTAAATAAACCCAAGTAAACCCCAAGAAACCCCAGTTCCTCCCATCCCCACCACAAAACAGATCCCGATAAATCAGAACACGCGGCACTGATGACGTTCCACTTGCTGGGCACAAACTCAGAGCACTGACCCCGCTCAGCGATTTTCAGCCAATCAGCGCCCGGCCCGACTCTGACTCATCACTTGCCAGCCACAGACCAAGGCCTCTCATTGCGGTAAATACTCAAGGACCGCGCGGGGTAATTTCCAGCCAATCAGAGCGTATCTCGCTGATGACTCATCAGTTGCCAGGAGTGGAATTTGGGGAGGCAGGGAAGGTGACCCTGGGGATGGGCTGGGGACCCCAAATTAATCCAAAACGGGGTCGGGACCCCAAAACAGAGCAGGAGGGGCCTGGAGCCCCCAAAACCAAACACGGGGGAGGGGACTGGGGGACGATCGGAAATGGGAGCGAGAGCGGGGAAAAGAGGGTCGGGACCCCAAAACTGAGGTGGTAAGGGGATGGGACCCCCAAATTTAGATGGAAGGGGAATGGGACGGCCAAATTAAGCTATGACAGGTATGGGATACCAGAACTGATCTGGGAGAGGGATGGGACACCCTAAATTGAGCTGGGACGGGGGTGGGACTCCAAACAGGATGAAGCCTATTTTGTACCTAGAAAATGTAAACGAGTTTATGGATATGCAAAAAGTCTATGAATATGCAACAGGCTGATGTCATGGGAGACAAGGACCAAGGGGCGAATGTTGTTATGGCCACCAAGACTCCCCAGTTATTTTCGGGGACACTCTTCAACTATTCCAGCTTGATTACATCGGCCTGTTGCATATTTATAGACCCTCATGCATAACCATAAACTCATTTACATATTTCAGAACTATTCTACATGGCCAATGCTTTGATTACTAATACTACTACTACTACTATTAATAATACTACTACTACTACTAATAATAATAATCTGAAATTAAGGGGCTCTCAGGAAAAGATATGGGAGTAGAAATAACAGTTCTTTATTAGGAAAATATGAAAATACAAATGCAGTAGTACGAACAAAAAAACAGCAGTGACAGAGTCAGAATCCCCTGGGAATCCAGTGAAAAAGGTTGATCCTCTTGGAATCCAGTGGGAAAAGGGCTGATCCCCTGAGAACCCAGTGGAAAAGAGCTGATCTTCTGTGAATCCAGCGGGAAAAGCTTGATCCTCGAGGAATCCAGTGAAAAATGAGGCTGATCCTTTGGAATCCAGTGGGAAAAGGGCTGATCCTTTGGGAATCCATTTCTTACCCCCCAAAGACAGGGCAAAGGCAGGGCCACAGAGTTTTTATAGGATATCCCAAGGGTGGAGCTGGGGTTTGGGTCAGGGGAGGAGTTCTTAGCATCATAAGGAGGGTGAGATCAAATTCCTGCCTCTTAGCAACAGCAGCACTCCACACAGAACGTGTCCCCAAATCCTAAATTCCCTCTAAAAAAACTGAGAAATTATGGAACTGCTGATATATTCAATAAATTTCCTTCATTTAACCCAGTTTAGGGTGTTTTTAAAGGATGAAGGTGAAGCAGAGGAAAATTAAGGCCAAACCAAAAGGCAAAGCAGCCAGGTTTGTTCCCAACATGGATCACAGGGAATGTGAGTGACCAGGGCTGTGCCCAAAGTGCCTCCTCCAGTGGGCAATAGAGCTGGAGCAGCGCACGAACCTCTGCCTGCACTCGGGGCACTCGTAGGGCTTCCCTTAGTGGTGCCTCCGTTGGTGTTGGGTCAAGTTAGAGCTCTGTGAGAAGCTCTTCCCACACTGGGGACACTCATAGGGCCTCTCCCCTGTGTGGATGCGCCGGTGGGTGATGAGGGTGGAGTTCTCCTTGAATCCCTTCCCGCAGTCGGGGCAGCGGAAGGGCCTCTCATCTGTGTGAATCCGATAGTGCTGGAGGAGAATGAAGCTGGTCAGAAACCTCTTCCTGCATTTATCACACTCGTAGGGCCTCTCCCCAGTGTGGCTGCGCCGATGCTTGACGAGGGTGGAGTTGTCCTTGAATCCCTTCCCACAGTCAGGGCAGCGGAAAGGCCTCTCCTCTGAGTGACTTTGAAAGTGCCGGAGGAGATGGGAGCTGTTCTGAAACCTCTTGCTGCATTTATCACACTCGTAGGGCCTCTCCCCAGTGTGGATGCGCCGGTGGGTGATGAGCTTGGAGTTCTCCTTGAATCCCTTCCCGCAGTCGGGACAGCGGAAGGGCCTCTCCTCTGTGTGAATCCGATAGTGCCGGAGGACACTGGAGCTGGTCGGAAACCTCTTCCTGCATTTATCACACTCGTAGGGCCTCTCCCCTGTGTGGATGTGCCTGTGTCTGATGAGGGCGGAGTTGTACTTGAATCCCTTCCCGCAGTCGGGGCATTGGAAGGGCCTCTCCTCTCTGTGAATCCGATAGTGCCGGAGGAGATGGGAGCTGGTCTTAAACCTCTTCCCACACTTGGAACACTCATAGGGCCTCTCCCCAGTGTGGGTCCTCTGGTGCCTGATCAGGTCGGAGCTCTGGCTGAAGCACATCCCACACTCGGAACACTTGTACGGCCTTTCACCAGTGTGGATCCTCTGGTGCTTGATCAGGCTGGAGCTCTCTGTGAAGCTCTTCCCACACTCTCCACATTGGTAGGGCTTCTCCCCAGTGTGGATCCTCTCGTGCTTGATCAGGTCGGAGTTCCAACTGAAGGTCTTCCCACACTCCACGCACGTGTGGGGCTTCTCCCCATCATGGAGCTGCTCATGGAGCACCAGCTCCGAGCTCTGGCTCCGTCTCCGGCCGCCTTCCCGGCCCAGGCTGGCTCTTTCCCCCTCAGATCCCCGCCGGCTGCGTTTGCAGCCCCTCCTCGTGCGGCATCTCCGGGACTTTTCCTCCCCGTTGGCTTCCTGCGCCGTGGAGCCGCTCAAAACGGCCTCTTCCACCAGGTTCTGCTGCGGGCATTTGTCCTCTCTGCTCTCCATGCTCAGCTCCTGCTCTGGGGGAGGAAGGACAAGGACAGGATGGGATTTGCCTCCATGCCACAGGCAAGGGCAAGGAGATCCCCCAGGGCTGAGCTGCAGCCAGGGCCGTGCTGGGCTGGGAGATGGAGCAGCACAGAGGGGAAAGGGGCACTGACTTCCTCCTCACCTGCCTCAGTGTCCCAGGGAAACTTCCTCTTCCTCGCAGCCTCCCAGGCGTTGGCAATGGGCAATCCTGGTTTGGGGAAAACAAGGGATGAGAGCGTTTGTAGGAGTGTCGGGGGGTAGGACGGTCGGGACGGACGGAGACGAGAGAGCTCTGCAGCCAGGGCGTGGAACTTGCGGTTTATTGCAAAGGGCCTGGGTGCAGGGCCCTGCTGGGAGCTGCCAGGCACAGCTCGGAGCAGGCCCGAGAGAAGAGAGGGGTAGAGAGGGTGAGAGGGTACGAGAGTAAGAGGAGAAGAGCGTAAGAGAGTAAGGGTCCCGTTACAATACAATAAATCTTCTTCCGTGTTGAATATTCTATTTCTCACCAACCAATCTAGTACAAGATACAAATTCTATAGCATTTAAATACAGCCTGAAAAAATCATTACATCACCATACTGTGTTACATTTTCAACCCTAAAAACTCCTCTTTGGACTCCTTCTGCTGAGCTAGTAGAGTCTGCTCTGACCCTTGGTCTGTCTGCGAGCAGAGGGAATTGTTTCATCAAAAGGGAAATTATCTTCAGTTGGGCCACACCATTGTTTTCCAGTTGTTCACTAACTGAGGTATCTCAAAGCTTGTTTTCATTTCAATCTTCCTTACACTATTTATGTTCACAAAATCTTTTGCCAGACAATCGTATTTATAAGGCTTTCCTGTTTTGTTGTGGTGTGTTTTTAGCTTCCGGGTCCCTTCCTCAGGTGTGCCAGTATTCCCTTCTCCCTTTCCCCTCGCCTCTTGCTGAGTGTGCCCTGTCAATCAGGCTTAACCACCAGCAAGGCGTCGTGTGGTTGGTCATAGGTGTCCCTAGTCCCTTGAGACCCTGCCCTTTTCACCTGGTTGGTAGCTCAACTGTCCCCTCCCCTTCCCCTGTCCCTGAGCTTAAAAGGTTAATCAGACCATGCGGCCGGGATTCTGTTGGAGCAGTTGCCCTGGTTCAGACCTCTGTAATCATGGAATAAACATCTGGAAACCCTCCAGCGGAATCCTCTCCTTTCTCTCTTCACCATCGCCAGAAGCTCTCTCTCCTGAGGTAAACGTAGTTCCGGACAAGCCTGGACTTGTTCAGTGCCCTGCTGCAATCTCCAGCAGCCAAGGTATCTCTGGGGTAAAGCACCACAGTGCTGCCTTTGGCTCAGCAGTTAGGGTCAGACGGGCCCAGGCACCATCTAACTGGTAATATTGGGATTCGTATTCCAATACTGTTTCATCTTCCCCAAAACACATTGAGTTTGAAGGTCCCTCTGCCCAAGTCCATCTCTACAATCACCGGCCATCAGGGTTCTGCAAAAACCTCCTAAACACCCAGGTTCAGCCCTGAAAAAGCCTCCCAGGAGTTCCCCATCCCTGGTTCCTCCCCTCTGGTGTTCGGGGGTTCCCCCCTGTCCCAGCTGCTGGGGCTCACGCTTGGATTGGGGGTCCCCCTTCTCCTCGGTGCCCGCCCTGCCCAGGCTGCTGGCAGTCCCAGCAATGCCAAAAGCTCCCCCCGCTTCGCTCTCCCCATTTCAGGATGCCGGGGCTGTTTGGGCTCCCGGGCTCCCTTCTCCCCTCATTCTCTGCTCGGGGCTGTGAATGAGACGAGGGCTGGTTGTCCCAGACCTGCCAAGTGAGTGCTGGAGTCTCCCACGCTGCGTTTCCAACTTTCCTCGAGGGAAGCAGCCAGTAAAGAGACACAGCGAGTGAGAAGAGGAGGGAGAGAATCCCCCGGGGTAACTGGGACTGGGTCTCAGAGAGGGGCTGGACCCCTCGGAGCAAGGGAGCAGAGGAGTTTCCGATCCCAATCCACTAGGAAATGGGACAAAAGGGGCTTCTAAAAATTCTGCTGGTTTGAGGGATAAGAGAGTCCAAGAGCATCCAGAATTAAAACCTGCTGGGTTGAAGAATTAACATTCCAAGAGCATCCACGGTTGAGCAAAATTCAGCCAGATTGAGGATATGCTCAAGAGCATCTGGGGTGGGACAGCACAGCTGGGTTGAGGGATATCCAAGAGCACCAGGACTGGCCAGAAACACCTAAACTTGTAATAGGTGATGGGAAAGTGTAGTATATGGTAGAGATAATTCATGCTACTAATGTATAAAATATTGTAAAATGCACACTATGTCTTTTGACCATCCAGGTCAGGAGCAGTGTCTTATTCATATACATCTAGTTTCTGGATTTGGTTGGGATAAACATCGGGGTTTTTAATGAAAGAACAGAAGCTTCCAGGGCGATAATCGCTGGCTTCCCCGGGTCACCAGGTCCACCCAAGAGTGATTAACGCCTCGACATTACAGCTACCACAATGATCCACAGCCCCACCCTGATGCATGTGAATGCTGACTTCCCCGGAGTCTACTGACAACATCAGACACCGGGACTGAGTCTTTGTCCACCTCTGCTCAGGTAAAGCCAAGGTTATGCATGGGAAGAGACACAAAGAACATTCGGTCATCTCTGCCTCGAGCAGAATAAACTGTAAAAGAACTCGCTGCGTCAGGCAGCATTTGTGAACAGGGGGAGACTCTGACATTCGCAGGTCAGATCCGTGTTCACCCAGCACCGAACCCGGGCTCGACGCTCACCCTTGGCTGTGGTGGTTTTGACAACCGATCTTCAGTCGCACAGACAAATTAATAAATCTTTGCTAAATTTTCTTATAAGTTTGGCTCTCGATTTGATCATTTATAACAAAAGGTACCTTATTGTTGTCTTGTTGTGTGTGAGAGTGAGTCACACACAAAATCAGCCCTTCCCGGGCGGGTGGGAAGGGGGGCTGTGGAAAGAGGAGTGTGTGACCCACAAATAAGCCATTGTTCTCCTGGCGTGTGGGGGCTGTGGCATAAGGTACAGGTGACCTGCAAACGGGCCATTGTCCCCAGGGCCTGTGAGGGGGCCGTGGCTAAAGAGTGTGAGTGACACACAAATCAGCCCCACAGGGGAACGGCACCGGAGGCAGCAGAGTCAGGGCCCTCCCAGGAGGCCCGGAGATACTGAGACCCAGAGGCCACCCCAAGGCCAGGGGGGGCCACAGGGACCCGCGATTCTCTGTCAACAGGGATCCACTCTGTGTCCTGAGGGCTGGGAAAGAATGTGTGGAAGGAGTGGGAAAAAAAGTGAGTGAATGTAAGACGATAAAAGTACAGTAATGTAGATTGTGTATTTTAAGCTTCACTATATCTCCTTGGAGGGAGGTGTATTGTATTGAAAGTAGTGTGAGAAAAAGGTTTTTTATTTTTGTGCGTGTAGTTGAAAGAAAAGTGGTATTTAGGTTGTTAGTGAAAGTGAAAAAAAGAAGATGAAAAGATAAGATCTTGAACAACGAGATCAAAAACCAGTAAGTTGGATAATGGGGGAAAAAAAAGAAAAAAGAAAAAAATCCAGACCTTTGGGAGTTATGTTAGCTAACAGAGATACACCTACTTGCAAAAGGAGAAAATACAGGGTATGTAGTAGTTGATGGGGAGAACATGCAAACTACAGAAAAAGGGAAATTAACCTTAAATTACTAAGCTCAAACTTGTGAATTATATACTTTAAAAAGAGCACTAGAATATTTAACACAAATAAAGGAACTATATATACTGATTCAAGGTATGCCTTTAGAGTAGTACATACCTGTACAAAATTTGGAAAGGAAAAAGATTACTTAATTCAATAAGAAAAGGATTAGTAAATGAGGAACGTACTTTAGAGGTTTTAGAGGCATTAAAATAACCTAAAAGAGGTAGCTATAGTACATGTTAAGGAACCCCAGAAGGGAAAGACCCCAGAAATAAGAGGAAATAATTTGGCAGATCACAAAGCTAAGGATGCAGTAGAAGATGGAGATAAAAGAGTTATGTTAATAGTAACTCCAAACGAGGAAAAGCTGGAAATTCCAAAGTTTAGGGAAGCCAAGAGAAAAGAATTAAACAAGATAGGAAGTGAAAATGATAAATCAGAGAAACGGAAACTTCTTGATGGAAGACAATTTCATAATAAAATGTGCTTACTAGGAAAATATTAGAAGACTTGCATCAGAAAACCCACTGGGGTACTCAAGCTTTGTGTGCTCATTTTTTAAGAAACTGTGGGTGCACTGGGATTTTTGGAGTAGCAAAGAAAGTAACTGAAAGATGCTTAATTTGCCAAAGGATAAATAAAAATGTGATGAGAAAAACAACATTAGGAGGCCGTGAGTTAGCTCGTTGGACATTTCAAAGTATCCAAGAAGAAGTTTAGGTTTTTTAGGTTCTGGATTTATTTGTCAAAAAAACCCATTTAATCTAGAAGAAAGAGAATAGGCTATATGTTAGACAGGAGATTTTAGGAGAATACAACTCTTTAAAGTATCAGAAACTGCAGAGAAAAAAACAAGAAAAGAAAAAGGGGAAATGAAAGGGAAGGGAACAAGAGGAAAACTCAGAAAGAGAGTGGGATCCTCTGCAGCTCTTGCCCCCTCCGTTCGCGGCCCAGGCGCCTGTCCCGGGTCCCGGCTCGCTGCCCGCCTCAGCTCCGCCTGCCCCGCTTTCCATCCCAGGTGCGGCCTCACTGCCCAGGGCAGCTCCACCTGCCCCGGCGCTCTCGCTCAATTTGTGTGCCCTGCTCCCACTGCCTGGCCCGCGGCCGCTCTGCCGCCCATGCTGGGCAAGATGGGGGTTGCTCTGTCCTGCCGCCTGCTCCGAGCTCACCGCGCCCACCGCACCCAGGGGGGGTCCCAGCCATCCCATCCCCGCCTGCCCTGCCCGTGCCACCTGCGCTGGGCACCGCCGCTGCTGCCGGGCTCTCCCACCTGCCTTTGCTCTGCCGGGAGCTGCCGGATCAGCCGCCATCAGCCATCTGGGGCTGCCCATGCTCCGCCTCGGGCTCCACGGGAAGATCCCCCTCTGCCGATTCTGGCAGCAGACCCTGCCCACACTCCCACCGAGCCTCGGCGGGATATCCTCCCCTGACCCCGTCCTGCTCTGAGTTACGTCCCCTTGGGGAACGACAGCTCCGGCTGCTCAGGGAAACTCTCTCTCTCTACAGGAAGCACCTTATTGAAACACTAGAGTCAGTTAAAAGCACCCTCTCCAAATTCTTTCCCAAAACACGGGAGAAAGGCCATAGAAGGTAAAAAAATGAAAGAGTTAGATGAAGGGATTGCTCTATTTCCGTTCAGAGAGGTTCCCATGGGAAGGATGCGCTGCCCCGCCCCGCGGGAGCCACCAGCGCCCCTGCCGGCCGTGCCCGGAACTGCACCCAAGGGGAAAGCGCCGCAGCCCAAAGGCCGGGACTGGCTCCGGGCTCTGTTTGCTGTCAGTGCCGCAGCTGTTGCTGTTTGTTTGCTTTATTATACACACTAGTAAAGAACTGGTATTCCTACTCCCATATCTTTGCCTGACAGCCCCTTCATTTCACTAGTCGAGAAATTAAGAGGGAGGGGGTTTGCATTCTCCATTCCAAAAGAGGCTTTTTCTGCCTTCCCGAGCAGACACCTCTCTTGTAAAGCAAGACAAGCACCCACAGGCACTGAGGGGGCTGCAGGAGGGGCACAAGAAGGCCCTGCAGCACTTGGGCACAAAGGCACAGCAGGTGAGTGCAAGAAGGGAGCAGCAAAAGGCCAAGCTGAAGGGAAAGGCCAGGGCACAGTTCCTACAGCCCCTGAGGGATCAACCCCAGGCCCAAGGGGCCCCAGCACCCAGGGCACGGCTCGGCCACAAGCACCTGGCAGAGGCATTGCCCTCCTCGGCAGGGGAGAGCCCACCCAAACAGCCCCTGGCAAGGAACCAGGGCTCCAGCTGCAGGGCACAAGGACACTGCAAGCACAGACAGCAGCACCCTCAGCACCAGCAAGTCCACCCCTTGATGGACATGGATTGCCAGGGCTGTCACAGCTCCCATCACACCAGGGACCCTCCACACTGCAGCCCTTGAGAACATTCAGGGTGGGTCTGCATTGAGAGGAGGCATTTCCTGATGGACACAGGGGCCTCTCAACCACTCTGAATCTTAGACCTAAGGGGAAAATGCAAAAATGTCTTAGATTATTCAAGGGAATAATGGGAAAGATGTGTTGTTTTATTCAACCACTATTAGAAGTGTGGGAGATGGATTTGAAACATGAATTTTTTTCCCTCCTTATTGTAATGATACTAGGGAAGGCTTTGAGTGCTGACTGTATAAATAATATGTAAAAAGTGAACAGAGGCTAGTTCTGTCTACCTTGTGCAAATGACAAGGCCGATGCTGAAGTGAACCCAGAATGTGGGCAGCCCAGGGAAGAGGGAAAATTAGATTTTGGAGCCTCTACAAATTACTTTAAAGCAACCAGGACAGCCCAAACCTTTCCAAGAGAGGGAAGGAAGGGCTCACAGCCTAGTACTGAGTCCCTGTTTAAGGCAGGGCTTCTGGAGCAAAGGATGTCTCCCTACAACACTCCTATCCTACCAGTCAACAAACTGGATGGATGGACAGAAGGAAGAAACACAGAATTTTTCAGTATTAAAATGAAGGTTACCTGAGGTGGCTGGCCTGGGCCTTCCAGACAGGGAAAAAGACTTTGAATTACAGGTGGATGTTAAACAGGGTCTTGCCAAAGGAATTCTTGTGCTAAAATGTCTAACCCTACATAGGATATCCTACAGTTCAATTCTGGCATCAAGTTAAAGCTCTGACAACCAAAAGAGCCTCTAAATGGATGAGCAGGGCTCGGTTATTACAGTATGAAACTTGTTCAATGGCACAGGAGGATTCAGAACTGAGGACAGGGCAAGGGTTTAACCCAGCCTCCTGTTTGAACAGCCTGGAGAGGGGCTGGCAAGGAACCCAGGACTGCACTCAAGGGACAGAGCTCCAGACCCAGGCTGGGACAGATTGATGATGGGACATTCCCTGGCCTGAGGGAGAAAATGTGTTTGTGGATGGCTCTGCAAGGGCAGCAGAAGGGAAAAGAGCTACAAGACAGGCTGTTATTAAGGAAGGGCAATCAGACACAGCGCAGGTCACCGCCCCATGCTCAGCTCAACCCGCGCAGCTGTGGGTGCTTGTGAGAGCCTGGCACTGAAATGCCCTGAGCAGGAAGGCTTCAATATCTTCTGCTGACACCATGGCACCTAACAGGGGGGCAAAAGCAATTCTCACTGCTTCAGCAACCACTGGAGCAGATATCAAGGCACATTCTCCCACAGCAAGCTGGGCTGGCACACAGCCTGCCCTGGCACTTTGCTGCTGCCAACACCCAGCCAGGACATCGGCTCCTGCCTAAGGAGTGCAAAGCAGCACCACTGGTGGCCAAGGGGCCCATGCCAAGTGTCCCTGAGGCCAGAAACAGCCGCCAGCACAGCTCAACACGGGGGGACCCCTCAGCCTGGCCTCAAGGGCTCTGAAGCCCCGGAGATTTGCACTTCCCGCCTGCAGCAGGAGGATGGGAGGCCGCCCCTGAGCCTGCCCTGAAGGCAACGCAGCAGCAGCCAGGGCTCCACAGCGGGCCAAGCCCCTGCGCCTGCCCACAGATCCTCGCCTGGAATCCTCTGCAATCCTGGCCACCCTCCTCTGCCATCTCCAGCCACCGGGGCCAAGCCTTGCTGCCACTGCTGCAGCTTCAGCACTGCCTGGGCCTGCACTGCCACAGCTGCTGGGGAACACCAGGGCACAATTCCACTCTGGGGCTCACTGACACCCACACTCTGGGCTGCCTGCCATTGCACTGCTGCAAAATGTACCGAGTTTGGTTCTTTTAAACCTTATTTCTCTGCTCAGGCTTGGTTTGTCTTTGCCTTGGGGAAAGGAATTCTAAACCTTTTATTTAAGGGATGTTATGCCACTGAATTGAGATGAGTTTAACATCCAACAGACTGGGAACAGCCCAAAAGACACCCACAGAGATAACGACCAGCAACAAAACATCAACATTGCCCAGCAGCAGGAAGTGAAGCTTCATTCCAGGCAGCCTGCAGAGGAGCTTTAAAAATGGAAATTAACACTGCCGGCAAAATGCACCTGGGTCTCTTGCCCGGGGCAGGAATTGGGCTGATTCCCTCTGCCCCTCACCCCAAGCTCTGCCTGCTGGCACTGATGGAATTTGCACAGCTCAAGGCAGAGCCCAGGGGGAGGATATCTGACCCTGCAACACAAACGGGTGAAGCTGCAAAGGGAAACAGCACATGGAGAATGTTGGGAAAACTTCACTATAAATAATTGGGGGGAATCATCCCTCTGCCCACTCCAACGTGCTGGCACTGTCTGTGTTACATAGGGTATATGAGAGCAATGGGGGTTTTTTGCTACCAAAAATTCAGGGAAATCAGTTGGGAATCCAAGGATTTGATTATTTATTTAGAGAAAAGCAGTCAACTGATGCAGCCCTGGCTGGAGAGAGCAGCCAAAAAGGGGGAAAAGATGACCGGCCAGGAAAACAAATCCTACAAGACCATCAACCAGGCCCTGGGAACCCGAACCAATTCATATCAGGAGCCACAGAACCCATTTCTCATTTCAATTGCATCACTAGATTACAAGCTGCCCTCGCTATAATAACCAACCAGACAGCTCCAGCTCCTGACCTTCCTGCCGACCAATCCACTGAAATGAGGAACACAACACTTCACCATGGGATGGGATCAGATCATCTGTTAGCAGAAAAAGGAGGAGTTTGTGGAAAATTAAATGGCTCATACTGCTGTTGGCAAAGAGATGACAAAGGAAAAGTGGTGAAAAAAAAAAAAACAACACCAGAAACAAAAAAGCATCTCATGTATTGGTCCATACATGGAAATGATGGGAATGGGACACGGTTTTGTGGCTCCCTGGCAGACCATGGGTTAAACGAATGCTGTTTCTCCTCGGATGTGCTACAGCAACTCTCATCTTTTTACCGTGCTCCACAGCTTGAGAGTGCAGCTCATTCAGTAGGTGAGCGAGGCACCAGGGATTTGTAGATAAGGAAGTAACTGGGGGAAACCACCAGCTTCAATAAATGTTACTAATTAAAAGGGACTGCTGCTCACAGAAAGTCCCGGTGAATTCCTGAAATTCCAGAAGAACAAAGACTTAACAGAGCCGTGATTATGGGATGTTATACGAAAGTGGGGGTGCACAATAACGAGGACATGCCGTTGGCGGATCGGGAGGTCTGAACCTTCCAAGTACCTCAGCCAGTGGGCAAAGGGAGAGGGAGATGAGGCCGGGAAAATGAGAATACAAAGGAGGCTGCGAACTACAACAATGGCAGAGAGCACACGGCAAATGCCCCACGGCCTCTCCCTCTGCCCAGCAATAAAGTCACTTTTACAGCACTCCTCTGTCTCCTCTGGGCACAGAAACCTCCGGCCACGGCAATTTCCCCGCACAGCCCCGGGCACGGGGCAGCCCCCTCTGTCCCAGCCACAGCAACCGGGCCGAGCCAGCGCTGCTCCGGCAGCGGCTCCTGCCGAGGCAGCGGCCGCAAGGAGACCGCGGGCAGCCGCTCCCGCAGCGCCCTCACGCCAGCGGCAACACGGGCCGGACACGGCACAACGAACCCGCCCGAGCCCCCTGCCGCCCCCGAGGCCCGCAGCCAGCCCCGAGCCCCCGCACAACCCAGCGCGGCTCCCACCTGCGCTGCGGCCGCCTCCGAGCTCCGCCGCCGCCTCACCGCGCTCCGGCCGCCGCCGCCGCTCCCGGGCCCCGCAAACACGACAATGGCGCCGCTGCCCAGCCACGGCCGCCCTCAGCCCGCCCCCGGGGCCCTGCCCCGCCCCGCTCCCACCAATCAGCGCGCCACAACCACGACTGACGGCACCATCGCCCAATCGCCGCCAGGGGCGGGCTCTGCACACGGCACAGCCCCGCCCCGCGCTCTCAGGGCCCCCCGGGCTGCGTGAGGGCACAGCCGGATAGCAGGAGGAGGGATGGAGCAGGAGGAGCATGTGTTGCTGCCCGCGGATCCCGCAGTGCCCCGGGTCGGGACCAGCTCCGTGCCCCGCTCCAGCTCGACGTCCCGTTGGACGATCCGCGCTGGATAATCCCGAGTGACCCCCAGGGTCACAGCTCCCCGTGTTGGGAACACTCCTGGCTGCGGGTTCCACATCTTCCCGGCCCCCCTGGGGACACCTCGATGTAGGCCGGGGGATCCCCGCTACTTTTCCTGTTTCTGCTCCTCTCCTCATCTCCCCCTCCTCTTCCTCCCCCCTATCCTCTCCCGGTTTAATGGCTCCTCCCGGTCCTCCTCCCGCCTCCTTCCCCTCATTTCTCTCTCACGTACCCCCTCCTTCTCCTTCGTCCTCTTCCTCCTCCCGCTCCCCCCGGGCCCAGCCCCCACCCTTTGTCCCCCTCCCTTTGCCCAAATCCGTCCCATCGCCCGCCCCCCAAAACCCTCCCCATCACCCCCAATAAACGGCCCCGGGCCCAACTGGGAAGCTTTACTGGGAGCACTGGGAGCAGGCACTGGGCGGGGGCAGAGCGCCAGCGGGGCTGGGGGGACACGGGACCCCCCCAAAATCAGCGGAGCGGGGACGGAGCGGGGGGTCCCGGCCGGGCCTGAGCCCACGGGGAGGGGCTGCGGCCGCCGCCGGCTCAGGAGCTCTGTGGGCAGAGAAAAGGGGGTGACACCGGGCTGGGGGCCCCGGCGGGAGCGCACACGCTCCGCTACGGGGGGGACGCCACCCCCGGCACCCGCCCTGACCTTCTTGCGCAGGGAGAAGCCGAGCCCCAGCGCCAGGAAGACCAAGCCCAAGACGAAGCCCCCAATCCCCATCAATATCTTGATGCGGGCGGCGTCCGGCGGCATCTCTGGGGGGTCCGCAGGGCTCAGCCCCCCCAAAACCTCTCACCGACACACCAAGGCGCTCCGAGCGCCCCCTCCAGGCTCATTCCAGTCCCTCCCAGTCGCATCCAGCATCCTCCAAACCCCTGCCCTTTGCACCCAGCGCCCACAAACTCCCTCCCAGTGCCCACCAGGACCCCCCCAACCCCATCCCACCCTCCCCAGCATCCCCCAAACCCCTGCCCAGCCCTTGCCCAGCCCCCAGCCCCTCTCCCAGTTCCAGCCCGGCTCTCTCCAGCTCCCTCCCAGTGGCTCTGCCAGCGCCCCCAGGGGCTCCCCCGTACCCCAGTGCCGCCTCAGGGGCTGCTCCAGGCTGACGTGCTCCACCTGGCAGCTGTAGCTGAGCCCGCACCGGGGGGGGGTTTCCAGCAGCACCAGCAGCTGGTAGGTCCAGTCCCCGTTGGGGACCACGTCGGTGGCCACCACGTGCTCCGAGAGCTCCTGCTGGCCCTGGAACCACCTCACCTGGATGGCAGCAGGGTAGAAATCCATCACGGAGCAGAGCAGGCGGCCGGGGCCGGGCTGGGAGCTCGAGGGGGGCACCAGCGAGATGGACACGCTGGGGGACACTGGGAGAGACAGAGAGAGAGAGCGGGGACACACTGGGATCAGCTGGGGGGCACTGGGAGAGAGAGGGGAGGGCTGGGAATGGACTGAAATGGACTCGGAGTGACAGGGAATGGATTGGGGAATGTGGTGGGAGGGACTGGGGATGGGCTCGGATGGATTGGGAATGTGCTCGGAGGGAGTGGGAGAGACTGGGAGGGAGTTGGGTGACACAGAGAGGTGGGAAGGAATGGGGGAACTGGAAGAGAGGGTGGAGGTCTAAGAGTGAACTGTGAATGAACTGGGAAGAGACTGGGAATGGACTGGGAGAGACTGGGGAGGAACTGGGCATGGTCTTGGAGGGACTGGAATGGCACTGGGAGGGATCTTGGTGGCACAGGGAGGAACTGGGAATGAAGTGCGCGGCAGTGGGAGGGCGAGTCCGGCGCGAGGCACTCTTTGCTGCGGGTCTGCCTAGCAACAGATGAGTCATGAACACGATGCCATTTCATTGGTTGAGAAGTGTCAACTTTACGGGTCGCTGAAATGGACGCGCGGGGGGGCACCGGGAGGGACTGGGAGGATCTGGAAACCCCGGGGGTCGGCACAAGGAGGGCTGAGGGCTCTGGGCCGATGCCCAGGGAGATTTTGAGGGGCTCCAGGGTCACTGGCAGGGCAGGCCCCGAGGGGACACGCTCTCCCTCGTGCTCACCTCGGCGCTCCGTGATGAACGGGGTAAAGTTCTTGTACCAGCACCGGCAGAACCAGTCAACCGCAGTCCGTCTGTCCTCCATGAATACCGCGTTGCTGTTCCAGCGCTTGGCCAACTTCTCCCCATAGCGGGTAAACCCCACAAAGTGCCCCACGTCGCTGTTGAACTTTATGAACTGATCGCGATTGTAGATGGATCTCTGGACGTACTTCACCTTCTCCGTGTCGTTACTGAAGTAACACTCGGACTTTGTCATCCTCTGGAACATCCCTGAGTGTGCAGGACACAGGACAGGGGGTGCCAACCCACCACCCTCTCCCAGCATCCCCAGAGCTCCGGGCCCACCCCGGATCCCCACTCCGCACAACCTGCGCCCCTCGGCCGCCATGGGACCCTCCTGCCCGCGCTGCCGCTTCCTCTTTGCCGCCCTTCCCCCATTTCCCCTTCCACATCGTCTCCCCTCCCACCTCCGGCCGCTCCCCAAATCACTTTTGGGGTCCCATTTCCCCATTTTCCCACAAATTCCCCAATCCCCAGCCCCCTCCCGCTCAGATATGGTGTCCCACCTCCGCTTTTGCCCCTTCCCCACCCTCTCCCACCGCTCCCTCTCCTCCCCCCACCCCTCAGTCCCTCCCGCTCTCCCTTAGGGGGTCCCCTCCTCCTGCCCTTCCATTACGGGTTCCCCCCTTCGCCCCCTTTTCCCCCTTCTCCCCCCCTCTCCCAGCGTCTCCCGCCCCCCCCCTCACCCGAGAGCTCCGCACCCGCAGCCGGGGGGGCTCCCAGCACCACCAGTGCCACCAGCAGGGCCCCAGCTGCCGCCCCTCGCCCCATGGCCGGGGCCGGGCAGGGAGCAGCAGCCCCAAAGCAGCCGCGCTGCGCTGGGAGCGCCAGTCCGGAGCAGGGCGGGCTCGGCAGCGCCGCGCGCTCTCATTGGCTGCCGCCGCTTCTGGGGAGAGACGGGCCACGGGCTCTGCCCGGCAACCGATGAGGCAATCCAACGCCCCGAGCTCTCATTGGCTAAGATGCCGCCTGCCTGCGCTCCCATTGGCTCAGGCCTTTCCGGGCCCCTGCAGCCCCGGGCTGGGGGTTTTTTGGCGAGGGGAAACCTTGGGGCGCTGGGCAGCTGGATGCGGGATAGAGAGGAGCGGGCTGTGGTGGACAATCAAAGCCGCTCATTTCACATTTAGCTCCTATTTTGGGGTTACTGAGTTCTTTCAGGATTTTCTGCTCGGATCCCTTTGTCCCGCTGTCCTAGTTTGAAAAGGAAGTGAGATTTTTGGGATGTTGTGATCAAACCAATCAGTGCTCAGATTTGAATAATGGCACCTGGTGTGGCCCCTGAGGACATGGATTCACCTCTGAGCACACAGGGGGTTAAAAGCAGAGAACTCCCAGGGGAAGCTCTCTTGGTTCGGTGGTTGAAAGGTTCAGAGCTGCCCTGCCCGGCTGCGGGCTGGGTGCGGGAGGGGAAGCCATGCGGCCGGGTGAGGGGAGCCGGGCCTTGGACAGAGAAGGGAGGTGAAGGCCCCTGCACGATGGAAGGGTGGAGGAGCACTGAGAGACATCGGGCAGCGGCCACAGAGAGAGAGAGAGAGCCGGTGTCTGTGCCTGTGCCACCTTGAAATTTGATATCATGCGCTGGCAGCACAGCCGAGAAGGAGAAGGGGTGCAGAGAGAAGGTGCCCGGCAGGGCCAGCGTGGGAGTTCTGGGCAGGCAGAGCCCGAGATTTTAACCCTTTTCTTGGATGATGGAAACCTTACAAATGCTGATCCTCCTGGAGCTGAATGAGAAGATAGGGACGAAATAGGAGAAAATGGGCAAGTGTGATCAAAGTCCGTGCAAGTGAAAGATGTCAGAAGAAGTTGAGAAGAATCCTAGGCAGGAGGAGATGATGGAGTGGCCTTTGGCTGGACTTTTCTTGTGCAGCCATGGACAGAACCATTTTTCCTGTGACAGAGAGACTGCATTTAGGGGCAGGCAATGGCTTGGTGCCAAGAGAGTGCAGGGATGTGATGTGAAGGAGCGGCATGAACAGAGATGGATGAGGAGGGTGGTGGTGCCCTCTGCCTTCAGTGAGGAAGAAGATCTTTGTTCTTGAGACCCCTCGGCACCAGGGGGTGAATTTGGGAGGAACAGGTGTCCCAAAAGTGAGAGACTGTGTTCATTTTTGGAACTGGGCAAAGCATCCTTAAAAGGGGAACCCCAGAAGCAGCTCTGGTGCGTGTGCAGTGGTGAGAGCACTGGGCATGGAAGGAAGATGTCACCATGGG
The DNA here is from genome assembly GCF_028769735.1 of Zonotrichia leucophrys gambelii. Lineage (NCBI taxonomy): Eukaryota > Metazoa > Chordata > Aves > Passeriformes > Passerellidae > Zonotrichia > Zonotrichia leucophrys. The sequence continues at coordinate 11,080 of NW_026992522.1, read as the reverse complement.
AAATGATCTCCGGGCGGTGCCACGTGTGACATGGAAACACAAGAGGTTTCAACTGCGTTTCCGGGGCAAGCCTGTGGCACAAGAGGGACTCCTCTCTCCTTGATGAACTGAGAGTTGATTATCTGAGGGGTGGTGATGGACTGACAGTTGGTGACCTGAGGGGTGGCAACTGAATTGCGAGTCCAAGGTTTTGCCTTACTGTGATGTATTGGGAATTTGGTTGGGGGGAGGAGGAATGTTTGGAAGGTTTTCATTATTTCTGTGTGTTTCTTTTATATATTGTAAATTAATAAAGTTTTTTTCTTTGTATTCCGAAGCTGGAGCCTGCTTCGCTCTTTTCCTGGTCACATCTCACAGCAGACACCAGGGAGAATGTATTTTCATGGGGGCACTGGCATTGTGCCAGCATCAAACCGTGACACCAGGGAAAATGGCTGCTGGTGCCAGTCCCATCTCCATCCCCCATGGGAGGATCCACGCTGGATAATCCCGGGTGACCCCCAGGGTCAGAGCCCCCTGTGATGGGAACACACCTGGCTGGGGGTTCCACATCTTCCTGGCCCCCCCGTGGACACCTCGATGAAGGCCGGGGGATCCCCGCTACTTTTCCTGTTTCTGCTCCTCTCCTCATCTCCCCCTTCTCTTGCCCCGGTTCAATTGCTCCCTGCCCACGACTGCCCCTGCTCCTCCTCCCGCCTCCTTCCCCTCTTCTCTCTCACATCCCCCGCCCCTTCCTCCGCGGTTTCTTGAAGGGTCCAGTTCCATCTTCCCTTGGCTACAGCCCTGAGGGCTTTTCCAGCTGACTTCACTACTGCACTCTCAGACTGAGAGTGGGGAATCTTGGTGCTTGGTTTCCTCATTCCAGCTGCCTTTGACAGGGTTTGTTTCTGTCCTCAGCTGATTTTGGCCTCTGCGCTCAGCTCAGCCCTGAGCAGGACCAGCGCAGCTCCATGGTGGGCACTGCTCACTGGATGGCCCCAGAAGTTGTGACCAGATCTCCTTATGGCCCCAAGGTGGACATCTGGGCCTTTGGCATTGTGACCATCGAGATGGTGGAAGGAGAACCTCCTTACTTCAGGGAAACGGCGGCCATGGAAAGAGGCAAATTCTGCAGTGGCTGCAGAGGCCTGTGAGCACAGGGGGACCCTGCACTGGGAGCAGCAGCTGGAGGTTTCTGCACATGGGAAGGGAATTCCCAGAGGACTCCAGCCTCACCACAGAAGAATTTTCTTTGGTGTCCAGCAACAATTTTCTTTGGGATTTATGTTGTTGGAACTCATCTGGCTGTGAGGATGACCTGAAAATGTGAAGCAAGCGCATCAGGTCTAATGTTACCTTGCAAGAAAACCCCACACCAACCCCATATCCCAGCCCCAAACCCAACAAGTTTTCTGCAGGAGTTTCTAAAAGAGGTTTTGTGAGATGATTTCCCCCCTGATTCTTCTCACTGGGAAACTTGTTGAAAACAAAAAGATGATGGTTTAACATCCCCATGGTCTAAAGTATTTCTTTCCTAGTCCAAGCTACTTTCTCTGTGTTACCAAGCCTGAGCTTTGAGCATCACAAACCTCCTGTGTCTTGCCTGGCAGTTTGTGGGATGGGGCATCAGGAATGCATTTACTTGAGTGTCAGTGGCACTGCAGAGATGCACTTGATGTAAGAATCCTCTGAAATAACACAGGCAGACCACACTGACTCTGGAAAATGGCCTGTAAAGCTGGTGTCCACATTTGGAGAAGCAAAACATGCTATTTCTGATGGAGGTTCCTACTGACAGAGTCAGCCAATGCAACTGGCTCTCAAGGCGAGATCATTTGGATGTTGCAGTGGCTGTGGCAGCCCCAGGGTTTGGGTTTTTTGGCTGGCATAGCAAAATGAGCTGTGAGCAGCATCTGTGGCAGGGAGGAAAGTGCCCCTGGAGCTGGGGCTGAGGCCCCGGGGTGGATGTGAGCCCGTGTGGGTGTGAAGGGAGCTGGCAGAGCGCTGAGTTTGCTTTCCCTGCAGGCTCGCGCTCTGATCCGGCAGAACGGGAGCCCGCAGCTGCAGCAGCCCCGGCGCCTGTCGGCTCTGCTGCGGGACTGCCTCGAGTGCAGCCTGGAGGCGGACGAGGAGCGGCGCTGGGCTGCCCAGGAGCTGCTGCAGGTGAGGGCCAGGGGCTGCAGGGGAAGCAGCAGCGCCAGGGAGGGCTTTTCTTGTGGGGCCCCCTCCGACAGTCTCCAGTCTGGCTGCGTTCCACAGGCAGAGCAAGCAGAATCCTCGCCTGCTGTGGCTTGGCAGGCTCCTTTGGAGCTCACCTGGGCCTGGTGCCCCACAGCGAGCAGGGACATCTTGTGAGATGCAAAGCTGTGTTTCGTCTCAGGTACAAGCAGGCGACGTGTGTATTTGTGAACGCAAAATGTGTGGACCCAGACAATGGGAGAGCTGTGAATTCTAATAATAACTGAGGAAAATAAAGCATGGAAAAAGGCCTTTGAACCTATCTTTTGTTTGCAAGTAACCCTAGTTGTTTTAGGAGTATTGGAATTAAGGCGTTAAAGATGTTGCTTTTTGATTGCATTTAATCCATAAAAAGCTCTGCAATAATAACCTTTTGAAGTAAAATTTTAGAATATTACTTGTATCCTTGAAACTATAGCTTTGGAATATATATAAAGGAAATATGCTTATCTCACGCCTTATTGAAGCAGAGAAAATCAGCTTGAGAAAGGAAGATGAACATCACCTCAAGGGTTTATGGTTTTGACCAAAGGAAAGCTGGATGTCACTGTTATGAGATTTATAGTCTCTGCAATTAAAGGGTGGACCCACATCTGGGGAGCTGGACCCTACCAGATGGGAGTTGTCTTTCTTCAAGCAGCTCAGGGGGCCCAGAGCCCTGCCTGACCTGAGCTTGGATAGTTCCAGGGAGGAGGCACCTCCCACATCTCTGGGCACCTTCTGTCAGTGTTTCCCCACTCTGCTGGTTAAAAAATTCTTCCTTAGATCCAATCTGAGCCGGCTTCCCTCTCCTGAGTTTCAAACCATTCCTTGTCCTGTTGCAAAGAGCCTGTGAGGAACTTGACTCTGGAAAGTAACAGTTCATTTCTTTCCTTTTTATCCTTTGGGCAGCACCCATTTTTATCATCAGCCAAGCCTCTCTCCAGCCTGACCCCTGTGATCACTGCAGCGAAGCAACTGAGGGAGCAGCGGAGGAGATGAAGCCCTTGAGGACAGCTTTCGGTTACAGTAGTCAGGACAACTAGTTAGTTATGGTAGTTAGCACGTAGTAGTATGTAGTTAGCAGTTGTAGTTAGTTTAGTAGTTGACAGCGTTTGTAGGCAGTTTGAATAAACTCTCTTAACCCACTGTCTTGCCGTGTCCCTTCCCCTCGCTGTCCACTGCCGGAGCATTTGGAGAGCGGCCCCTGGCCGAGTAGCCCACAGACCTGCAGAACCAGACCTCGCACCTCAGAGTCAGCTGAGAGCGTGGCCTTCTGGCTGCACCGTCTTGGTACAAACTGGTATGCTGGAAATGCCACGCTTGCACAGGGCAGAAGGGGCCCAGGAAGCAAGTGCTCATGCAAGGAAAACCTGCCTGGGTCTGTATAAATTACTAGGTAGTGTTGGCTTTTGCTATTATGTATTGACTTCTGCAAAATATTCTTAATCACAACGATTTTGATAGAGTACAGTTTGTAATCACTTTTAACTCCTTTTCCTACAGTATAATTTGTCAGCTTTTTGTGGCCAATGCCCTGGCCCCTGTGTAGCTCATATCCTCAGAACATCATTTATGGATGATATTTTAGTTTGTGGAGAGTGTGAAAAACATACATTATAGTTTTGGCTTTTGCAGAATATTAAAGTGGATGCCATGTGTTGTGCATTAGAATGTTAACTTTTGCAGAAGTAGCTGTAGTTGTGAAATAATAACTAATGCTTTTATTTTTGTAAATAACTGACAATAACATTTCAGAGATATTTGTGAAATAGATAATGTTCCTTCAAGTATTTGTAGAAGTACCTAAAACCATCTGCATGGTCAGATAACATTTCAGGAAGGGATGTGATGAGGACCCCTGCCACTGACCCTTCCACTGTCAATAACTGTCACCTGCTGAAATCACAGAACAGGGGCCCTTGTGAGGCAGTGACACACAACCCTCAAAACAGCAATCCATGATTCCTGCACGTGCTCTAAAACGGTGAGTTGGGGGTCAAACCAACCTAAAGAATTCCTGGAACATGTAAACGAGTTCAAATAAATGTTTGAATATGTATAGCCATTATGAATATGTATTTGAACAACACAATGATAAAACTGGACAAGAAGAGTTGCTGTGGTTAACCGGTGTGCCTCTGGCCATCGCCAAGCACCCAATGCTGTTACTGATTTGTCCCTCATTATTCTTCTTAAACTTTCAAAAATTGTAACGAGTGAGGCTCCTTTCTCACAAAACCCAAGGTGCTCACCCATTGTTCTTCCCCCAAAGACAGGATTTGTCAATCCTAAACTTTGTCTGGACGGAGGAGAAGGAGGCTGCGAGGAAAAGGAAGATGCACTGGTGTGGAGGCCCATTGGAGTCTCAATCTCCCACCCGTGGAGGACTGGTCCCCAAGAAGAAGAATAGATTTCAAGGTTGTCGTGGTTTGACCAGGAAGGAGTGGGAATTCTGGGAAGCTGTGGTCAAACCAATGAAGGTTTTGGGTTTCATACTGACACCTGGTGTAGCCAGTGGGGTTTGGACACACCTCCGAGAATACACAGGGGTTAAAAGCAAGGCACTGCCCTGGCACTTCCTCTTTTGGACATCGCGGCGAAGAGTTCAGATCTCTCTCCCCCGCCCGGCCCGCTGCTGCTGGGCGGGGGAGGGGCGGCCATGCGGTAAGGCCTGGGGCCTGGACAGAGATGGGGGCTTCGGGGGGGGGCTTCGAGGATGGAAGGGTGGAAGGTCCCAGAGAGTCAGCCCTCGGGCAGCCCCCCCCCCCCCCCCCCAGGAGAGCAGCCAGCCAGAAGGAGAAGGGGGAGGAAGACTGCCCGGCCGGAGCGGCAGCGTGTGGGCAGCGTGCGTGGGAGTCGCTCCGGGACCGACAGCAGAGACTGAAAACTTTTAACCCTTTCTTGCATGATTGGGGCCTTGCAAAAATGCTAATCCTCCTCGAAGCTGAATAAGAAGGGAGATGAGAGATGAGATGAGACAAGGACTTTGGCCCGAAGAATGTGGAGATGATTGGATGGGGGGAGATGATTTGGAGTGGCCCTTTGGCTGGACTTTTTCTTGTAGCCATGGACTCAGTTGTTCCTGTGACACAGACTGCATTTAGGGGGAGGCAGTGCCTCAAAACCAGGAGGGTTCATTCGTGAGGACCCCCCGGCCCCAGGGGGTTGGAAAAATATGGGGGGGACAGATGTCCCAAAAGCAGAGACTGTGCCTTTTTGGAGTGAGACAAGGCATCCTTGAAAGACAACCCTAAAAGCAGCTCTGGCCATGTCTCGGTGGTGAGAGCACTGAGCATGGAAGGAAGATGTCACAAGCGGCAAATGGACTTTCCGGGCGGTGCCGAAGTGACAGGGAAGCACACGAGGTTTTCAGTGTGTTTCCAAGAGAAGCCTATGGAACGAGAAAGACTCCTTTCCTCTTCATGAACTGAAGTTTGAGTATACTAACGTGTGGGGCCAAGGCTGGGCAGTTGTTTTGGGAGAATGTATTGGATTGGGAAAGTCAGGTGGTGGGGGAGGAGGAAAATGGTTTTTTTGTAAGGTTTTCAATTCTTTTCTGCTTTTTCCTTATAGTCTCTCCCTATTTTCCTGTAGTTTAAGTAATAAAGTGGTCTTTATGTTTAAGTTAGAGCCTGTTTTGCTTATTCCTGGTCACATCTCACAGCAGACACCAGGGTGAGGCATTTTCATGGGGGGCACTGGCTCTGTGCCAGGCTCAAACCATGACAAAGGTTATGGTGAGAAGCTTGCTTCTCCCATAGATCTTTGCAAGTACATGCTGATTTCTGGGAAGTTATGTTGCTCCATTGGCCTAATTACCCTAGTTCAAACCCTATTACCCATCTTTGATTTGTCCCTAGAATGTTCTCCCTCTCTGTCCCTCCATTGGCCCTAATTTACTGCATTCCTCTGCCCCTGTTTCCCCATTAGCTGACCCGACCCTTAACCCCTCCTTTGCCCCATTTTCCCCCATATCCATTGGACCCTGACCCTCAGCTCCACCCTCACTACCCCATATAAAAACCCCCCTGTGCCCTCAGCTTGCACCCTGTGTTTTTCCCTGGGCCCTGTTCAGCTCTGTGCCCTGTTCCTGTACCAATAAACCCAGTTTGCTGCAGATCATACCCAGACCCATCCTGCCGACTTTGTCAGCTTTATAAAGCAGCCGTGAGCTTCGGACGCTCCAAGGGCCTCGGCAGCGCCAGGACGCTCCAGGCTGGGACAGCCAGGCAGGGCAGGAGGAATCACTGCCCCTTTCCCCTCTCTGCTGCTCCATCTCCCAGCCCAGCATCGCTGCAGGACAGCCTCACTGCCAACGCCATCCTGCCAGGGATGGACTGGGGGATCTCCTTCCCCTTCCCTCTGGCATGGAGGCAAATCCCATCTTCTCCTTGTCCACCCTCCTTCTTCTCCTCATTCTGTCCTTCATCCATCCACGTTCCTTTCCCATCTCCTTCTCCCTTGTTCCTTCCTCTCCTCCTGCCTTTTCCTTTGCCCTTCTCCCTGTCTCTCCCTCTCCTTGTCCTTCCTCCCCCAGGCACTGAGCTGCAGACAGAGACCAGTAGTTCTTCCTTCTCTAGTAGTTCCTGCCGCTGCTGCCCTGTCAGTTGAGTTGCTATGGTAACCTCGCTGTTCTTAGTTGCCGATATGAAACTGTTCCTCCCATATTTTCCCTTATAAGTGAAAGTTGTCTCCTCCCTGGGCCCAGTCAATCACCCCCTTCTCCTCCCAGGTTTCGAGAATTTTCTTTTCTCTGGGAGTTATGGTTGGCTGTAGCCCCGGAGCCCCTCCTATGCTTCATAACAGTTGGTTACTTTGGTATATCAATTATGTTTCGCACCTCCAAATATGTATTACTATTGGTTAGCTGGGTTTCCCTGCCTTTTTCCCCCCTTTTCCCTTAAAACCCTCTCCCGCCCCCTGTTCGGGGCCATTTGCTGGGTGGTTCCCCTCCTCGTTGGTGCTTCTGTAATAAACCAACAGTTTACCTCCAGCAAGTGGTCGCCTCCTAATTCGTCTCACACCGTGCCGCTCTGAGCTATCACCCAGCTCAGCCCGAGGCCAAGACGCCGAGGGGGGCTGGCTTCAGATGCGCAGGGGCACCGGCCTTCGCCCCTCACCAGCTAGCCGGATCCAGGGCTGTGTACGCCCACGCGCAGTGTTGGCGCCCAACACCAGAAATCGTGCCCGCTGCGCTTTGCAGGCCCCAATGCGACGGCCATTCCCGGGAGGGAATGATCGTCACATCTGCACCCGTGTCCAAAAGACCCCTCACTAATTTCTTGTCCCCGCCCAATGAAAGTTGACATGTCAGGCGGGGCTTCTCCTTCCCTACCAACTGTGTCCAGGCCACAGTTGGAGGTGAGTCCTTCCCCATCGGGCTCGACCAATGGTCTTTATCTGGCACAGGAATGGCCTGAGCAATGACCTGTCCCTTAGGGAGGAAAAGCAGGGGTCTGACACAATACAGCTCTACCGCGAAGCGGTCTCAGTCGGTAGTTACTAGACTAGGGACTATGTGGAAGTCTCGCGGTGTGTGCTTTGTGTCTCCAACAACGGTCCACCTGCATCGTCCCAGTTTCCTCCAGCGACCCGGGTGTTGCAAGTCGACAGACACCAGCTGCAAATTACTGCTAGGGAGGTAAATGCTCCTAGTTAGCTGCAGCCTGTAAGGGGAAACAGAGGACATGGTGTTAAGTACAGGTTTGGGCAGAATATCACAGGTAAAGTGTTTCGAATCCGATAGGTATATATAGTTTCAAATCCGGCAAGGTGTGCGTCGGTTCTCCCTCGTTTCTTCTCTCCCCGGATGATGATAAACAGCCCGCCACATTTCTATCCACGCGCAGGGAGGGACTGCGCTCCAATCCTAGTTTTTTTTCTTTTGATTCTCCTCCTTTTCCCGCTTCCGCCTCCATTCCATGTAGTCTTGGCGCATAGGGCACTGGGGCATCCAATGTCCCACTTTACCACAGAGATGACAGGGGTGGGTTGCTGATGTTCTCTTGCCCACCCCAGGTGTTGGAGGGCCGGCAACGGGGGCAGCTTCTGCCTCTATGCAGTCCTGCACGGGGCATTCAGCAAAAACCACGGAAGCCCTCTTAGGCCATGATGACAGGGAGACCTGATGCACCACGACATCTATCATGGCCTCTACTGTGGGCCGAGGACTACGAGGGAGAGTCTTTATAGCTTTGCGGCACTCAGCGTTTGCATTGCTATATGCCATTCTCTGGAGCATCATTTCCCTATCGTCATCCCCGAGCGCCTGTGCTTCCACATATCTGTAGAGGCGCTCCATAAATTCCATGTATGGTTCATGCTCTCCTTGCAAAACCTCATCATCCTCCCATTGGGAAGTAACTACTTCCAGCTTGAAGAAAGCTCGTTCAGCTGCTCGGGCCGTCTCCATCAGCTGGGAGGGGAATAAAGCTCTAGCTTGTTTTGCCCCTTCTGCCCACTGCCCTTCACCCAAAAGATGATCAAGGGAAATTATCAAGCCATCTGTATCATGGGACACGCTTTGATTACCCCAAAGACTCGGGAGTATCTCCGATATTTCCCTCCCCCATTCCCTCACCCAGACTCTGAATTCCATAGGCCTTATAAGGCTGGAGAAGAGTGCCCTCAGATCTGCCGGAACTAAATCTCCCTGGGAAAGGGTATTATGTAACAAACCCCGGAAGTATTCTGACCTTCGGGAGTAGTCTTTCTGTGCCTTGCACAGTTCTTTAATCCGTGCCTCTGCTAAGGGCACCCACCGAGCCTGAAGTGTTCCCTCCCCGCCCAGGTTATAGGTAACCGGGGCCGCTTCTAGTAAAGGCATTTGCTGTGGCTTGTGGCCAGGCACTGCCCCCCCGCCCTCCGTAGGCACTGCCCCCCCCCCCCCTCCGAAGACACCCCGTGGGAATGGGGGGGGAGGGAGTTGGAACCGAAAGTGGAGGAGGTTGAGGCGGGGTTTGGCGATGACGTAAGGGGAGGGAGTGTGCAAGGCCATCCACCCCGCTCCCCCCCCTGTGCAGCGTTCGGAGGCGGAGGGGAAAACGAAAGTGAAGCGGGGGAGGAGGGAACGGGAGGCTGAACCGGGGGAGAAGTTTGAGGGGAAGCTGAAGGTCTCTCAGAGTACGGAGGAGCGAGCGGGACAGGGGGAGGATATGAGGGAGGGGGGATTGGGCAAGGGCTGTGTTCAGGGTAAAGGAAAGGGTTGCCACTTGAGAGAAAAGGGGTAGTAGAAGAAGAAGAAGCTCTGTCGCCATCTTGGACGGTGCTAAAACGAACAGACTTAGGGGTTACAACCGGGGACTTGGGAACTGGGGTAGAGGGTAAGGATGTAGGAGGAACTTGGCCAGGGCTCCTCGTACAGGGAGGCTGAGTCGGTCGAGAGGGAGCAGGGACAGCATGGAAACCCTGCTTTTTGTTGGCCTTCAAAATCCCTCTAGAGGGCTCATGCCTATGGGGAGAGGGAGAGGGTTGGGGGGTAAGGGAAGCCGAACGGGGGGATCGGGGACAAGCAGGGCTTTTCTTAAGTTCCCCGGACGAAGAGAGTGTTTTGAGCACTCTGTTCGCCCAAAATGCCACAGTTGCTAATTTTGTCTCCCCAGAATCAACTGCTTGTTCCAATTTTGCCAAAACGGCAGTCCAAAGGTGTGGCTGTTTTGCAAGTTCTGGGGAAATTTCAGGGAACTTAGAAAAGATCCACTTAGTTAAGAATTTTAATTCTTGCTTGGGGGCCTTCTGGCCACCTCCAAGCAGTAAACCCTTTAGAATATAATAAACCTCCTTCTGGGATTTTCCCAAACTAGCACCCATAAGTGCCTTTATAGTACAGGAACTGCCAATACTATAAAGGGGGGAAAATTCCTCTGATGGTACAAACCACCACCTGAAAACAACAGAAAGCCACTTTCCACCAGCCCCTGCCCCCCCCCTACTGTCCCCAAGTCTGGGGCTTCAGTAAAAGGAAAAAAAATTCAAGGAAAGAGGGTGGAAGGGTGGGTCCCCAAGGCAGGGCATGCACCCCCAGGGAAATTTTAAAAAGGCAAGGGGGAAAGTCGGAAAGGTCCCCAAAGCAGGGCCCGACCTTACCTAATCCGGTGGCAGCAGCAAATGATGAATCAGGAGGGGTATTTTCGTCTCCGGAACGGTCCTCTCTGGGTGCGAGGGTTCCCGATTCCAATCCTACAGGGAGTGCCGCTCCTACAACGGAGCCTGCCCCCCCCGAGGTAGTGCAGCGCCCACTGGAAACTAAAAATTCCACTTCCGAGGGGTCTGTTTTGATTATTTCAGGCCCCAACGTTGGTCCGCCACACTGCGCGGGGGCGTGTACGGCCCTGGAATCCGGCTATCTGGTGAGGGGCGAAGGCCAGGGCCCCTGCGCAGCTGAAGCCAGCACCCCTCGGCGTCTCTTGGCCTTGGGCTGTGCTGGGTGATAGCTCGGAGCAGCGCGGTGTGAGACGATTAAGGAGGCGACCACTTGCTGGGGGTAAACTGTCGGTTTATTACAGAAGAACCAACAAGGAGGGGAAACACCCAGCAAATGGCCCCGAACAGGGGGCGAGAGAGGGTTTTAAGGGAAAAGGGGGGAAGAAGGCAGGGAAACCCGGCTACCAATAGAAATACATATTTGGGGGTACGAAACATAACTGATATATCAAAGTAACCAACTGTTATAAATCATAGGAGGGGCTCCAGGGCTACAGCCAACCATAACTCCCAGAGAAAAGAAAATTCTCGAAACCTGGGAGGAGAAAAAGGGTTGATTGACTGAACCCAAGAAAGAAACAACTTTCACTTTATAAGAGAAACCAGGGGAGGAGCAGTTTCATTTCCATAGCAACCTAACTGACAGGGTAACAGCAGGAAGTCCTGGGACCTTCCTGAA